>NC_142838.1:21823181-22126212 GCF_061612785.1 Hesperophylax consimilis
CCTGCAAAGTTATCCTCAGTCGAAGAACTTGACACAGGAAAATTCATCATGTATACGCAAGTATTCGCTTGAACGCATCGGCGCGCACCGTAGTAAAGAGGCCACTATCACAGTGTTCCGCAAACTTTTTATGTTCACGGTACACCTAACTAATCAAGAAATTTTAACGGTACACCAAAGAAAAAAAAAACAAGGTAAATTTTGGATAGGATTGGCTAGGCTTATTACGAATAACGGCGAACTTTGAGGTTCAACTACGAAAGCTGCATGTCATCATAATTTGAAAAAACATCCCAGGTTTTGAATGGTTTGTTTGGCAAAGCAGGGTTTGTCTAGCCGGGTTTGTGTAATTATGATTGATATTTATCACATAAGAGTGACAGAATGACCGCGAACTGTCACCGATTCGGTTTGAGAAGTGAATTTTAATTTTACCCAATTGATAATTAAAATGCATATTTTTCCGCCGCCACCAAGCCAAAAAGTTTCCTTTTATAGTAATTACGGCATATCTAAAGTTTTTTTCTAAAAATTATTCGTAATAAGCGTGGCCACTCCGAACCAAAATTTACCAAAAACAATATATTATTCATATTTATTATTAAAATCAATATAACATGAAAAGATGTTTAATGCGAAATGTGAGCCTGTTTAACTGAACACAGACGATCAAAATTTGGAACAATCGTTGATAACGCTGCTCGCATCTCTTCGTCGATCGTCCTCAGGCGTTCTCTTTTTTTGACTTTATCGTTGTGAGAGTTAAAAACCCCAATTCGCATAAATAGGTCGTGGCAAATGGTTATAGAATTGCAATAGCTCGCTTTGACAGCAGTGGATACTCATTTTTTACGTGGAGTCAAAATGAGCTGACTCTGTTTCAGAAAATTTTAATTTTAGTGTCCGATCAGTTTTAAGCTCCATGAATTCTTCCTGCTCGTTTATTGGTAAATGTCCAAGGGAAATGCTTTCCGAAAATGGATTTCTTACCCAGTCCATAGGTTGCAGGTCACACTTAGGAAAATATGAGTTCATTTTTTCTGCTAACAGCTCTAACTGTTTCACTATCAAAGCCTGCATTTTTTTTTCTGAATCGGCAGCCATGACATTTGGAAACATTTTGTTACTACCATTAGTAGCGTGGCTGTTCCATAGCACCAACTTAGCGCGAAAGCTTTCAATCTTGTCTGAAGACGTTCAAATGTTACAATTAGATAATAATTAAGACCATTCTCATATACATATGGAAAAATGACTTGGTGAAAAAAACACAACAAAAAATTAACACCCGTTACTCGTCACACCTAAAATGTAAAATTCCCCAAACGAAAACAGCTTTCGCCCAGCGGCAGTTTTCTTATATTGCTCCCAAAATATTCAACTCGCTGGGTATTGATATCAGAAAATCAAAAACTCACAATTTGTATGTCATAAGTGTTCAAAATTGGTTATTTATAAAGGGAAGGAACTTTTTCAAGGAATGCCTGCCATCATTAAATTAAGCTCATTTTCTTTATTAGTCATTTTTGTTTTTCATTTAATTCTGTAAAGAAAAAAGTTTAATAATTAACTAATTAATCTTTATTTTCATTATTTCAACAAGTTCATTTTCATAATTTCTACTTTATTTTCATTATTTTAACAAGTAAAGTAACCTATTTATTTGCTGATTGTGTTCATTTTATCTCATTGATATCAACAGTTTAAAATACGGTTGATGTACACTTGAGCAATCTACTGAACTGGGAACCAGTAAAAGTGTCACCTATTATACACATACATTGCATGTAAGAAAAAAATACTTAGATTAACAAGTTATCAAATATTACATTTATATAATTATATAAACCTATGTATATAAATTTCGACTACCACAATACGGGCGTGTGTCTAGTGTGGTAGTCGAAAAGCATGTAAAAACTGTACACATTAATATTTCATGAATAAAGGAAAAAAAAAAAAAAAAAAAAATTTCTTCCTTGCATTTTTTTGTTCAGCTCATTTAATTGAGCGAATATGTCCGCCAGATATGCAAGTTTTGCTACCCATTCTTCTTTTTTAAATAGATTTGCAATTCATAAAGTCAATTAAGTTCGCGACGACACAACCAAACACTAGCATTAACGAATGACTACTAAACAAGCGGGCGCAACGTCGCCGTCGTAATTCGTAATGTTATGTTGTCACGCGCATGCACCCCGATAGCTCGTGCGCAATCACGTGATAATATAGCAATAGCACCCCACTTATATAGTGTAGCACACGTGATAATGTAACGTAGCGGCGTAGCACACGGCCACTTCGCAGCGATCGAGTCCCACCCACGCCACCTCCGGCCGCCGCGCCGCACAGAAAAGCAAAGACCGATTTACAGAGCACTTTGTGAGAAGTGACGCGGGACTCGCGGCACACTTACAAATGGCCACGGCACACCAGTGTGCCGCGGAGCACACTTTGCGGAACACTGCCTATCACCTTGTCAAAAATGAGTGGAAAATTGGAAGTCGTTGTCGCCGCGCTCAAAACTGTGAAATGTATGAACTATGTTTGTTCAATATTTTTATCTGATAACCATTCGGAAATCGATTACGAATACAATATCTAGCTAGCTAAATTCACAGACTGAAATAATTTTAAGGTTCGTTTTTTTTTTTTTACAGAATGACAAACTTTCCCGGGTTATGAATAACCTGTCAATATTTAAAAACATCCTACTACCACCACAGTAAGCGGAAAATTTTGCTTGTGTCATAATGGAGGACTTAGGCGTCCGAGGAATTGAGCGGGACCCAAACGTGATGCCAACTTAGTCACTGACTTGTTTAATTTGATATGTTTTCCCACATTATTATGTTATTGGAAAAGAACTTATGTTAGATACTTGAATCATCTGGGGGGTTGGTCCGTATCTAAACATTGACCAAAGTTTTACATTTAAGCTATGTAATTCAAAGAAACTGTATCTTTATAAGTCTTCGGCGGGTATTATCAAGCTGCGAAGTGAAGAGGAAACGATTCTTACAATTTCTGTTAAACTTCTGAATGGAATAAAGCTACTTAATACACTCGATACATTTAACTATCAATTAAAGGTAGTTTTAATATTTTTGATACCTAGCGAACCAAAATTATCGTAAGAGACTATGAAGGTGTATTCAGATAACACCGCGTTTCTACCGAAAAAAATGTTTTTTCAGTTCATTAGACTGTATAAAATATGTAAGGCATGACCCCAACCTTCTCAGTTGGGGTCGGCGGTACGTTCTCCTGTCAATTGGTTATTCAATATCTCATTTATTGTAGTCTCACTATATTACTGAGATGTGTATTCCACATTCGTTAACGGGTAGACATTTCCTTTCAAATGAATTACCCCCCTTGTCTTTGTGTATACATTACTTGGAACTTACCTGCTGTCCTATTCTGACAAACTCCGTTACAATTTTAACGGGAAATAAAATTTTTCATTTTTATATAATATCTTGTATAATTTGACATCTCGTTTGCTAAAAAAGGTTGTAACGCAAGGGGGTTTTAAGGTTTCAACCCAGTAAGGAATATGGACCAACTTTTCGTGGGTGTATAGAGATTCCGCGGTTTGTTTCGCCTAAAAGGTATCCACCTCTTCTTAACCACGCATTGTTTGTCCGTGTTTATTTAGCGAAACGTGACCCCGGCATGAATAGTAAATGAGCAAATATGGGAATGAATATACATACTGGGTACTGGAGTCACGACAGGAACGAGCCAATATGCTAACACAGGTATTCTTTTGGCTCGTGTTATGCAATGTGTGTCTTCGACATTATTCGCGATTGAAAATAAGGTTTTTTCGTATGCTTTTGTGATATTATATCGCTGTGTTCTTCTTAACTTTAAAAATATCAGGTAAATTTATGGATGTAAATACCAATGTATGATTTTAATAAAATGATCATTCAGAGAGAGCTTCTTTCCTTTACTTCGAAGGTCGTGTCTATTTTGTGTGTTATATTTTATATTTACTCAACTGAAGGCTTTGGAATCCCAGAAGGGGGTCGCAATTTCTCAATAATTTTGTGGAAGAAGATTGAGAAAATACAAAAAGAAAATCAGGAAAACGTGTTAAAAATACTTAGGAGAAGCATTTCCAATAACATTACGTTGCTACTGCTCATCACTAGAATGCTAATAATTTTATCCCGCACTAACAAAGTTCCTATTACATTATAAATACTTATCGCGGAGTTTCGAATCCGCGCCTTCTAGAATCAAAATAAAAGTCCTTACCACCTTACAAAAAGTGTCGACTTTTCAAATGACACATTTTCAACTGACAAGGTTTTCAATAGAAATGACAAATTTCAATGGAAATGTAAATATTTTCAAATGTTCCTAAATAATTTAATATCCATCACAATTTCAGACGTTTTAAAGTTAATTTAATTTTTATTGAAATATGTCAAAGACTGCCGGAAAACCATTGACTGCGTCAAACGATGCGGTATGTTATTATAATGTTGTATCGATTACGTTTATATTTTTACACAATGGTTTGCAATTGCGATTAAATGCCAAAAAACATCACTCACACACCTTCTTCTTTCAATCTCCTTCTCTTCACTACCTTCAGCCTTACAACTACCCCAATTGGGGACACCATAGTTTCACTGGCTTCTGACGGTTGAGTCTCTTGGGCGGTTTTTCATAAAAAAATGATAAAAACTATATCTGATTATGATTGACTTCAGCGGAACACAGAGAATCTTTTAAAACGACGAGCTTGATTACTGATTAAATTGGTATCATATCTAATTCTATAACCATTTTTCACCGGTTTCCACTAATTAAATAATATTAATTTAGCTCAATTAAGATAAACCCTTTTATCTTTTTATTACCTACGCTTTTCTTAAGATATAATCTTTGTAAGTTTTATAAACAATTAAATGATCTATTTTGGATATCATTTTACATAATTTATAAATCTTATCATTTATCACAATAATATCGTCACAGCCTGTTTAATTACAAAACTCTACACGTCAAGATTTCTTTGGTTGATAAAGCTATTGAAGGATTATCTACACCAATAATTAATTATTTATGTTGTTACCACTGCCAAAATAGCAAAAGAGTTAGATAAAAATAATTATTTTTGATTATTGTTATTAATTTTGACTTCTATAGGTATTCATCACTGCTTGTCAGCTTATGTCTGTAATTTAGTATTTTTTCTTATTAATATGCAATTAAAATGTCAACATCATTGTGACAACGAAATATATGCTCAATAATCAAAAACAATAATATTATTCGTAGAACTCGTAAAATTGTACTTTATAAAATAATACAAGGAGAAAACTTACTGATTTTAAATACTGTTAATTTATTAAATTAAATTTTAAAAACTATACGTTTTCTTGTTAAAATGGGATTGCGGGCTTATGACGAATGTAGTGAAAGAGTTCGTAACAAAGTATCAGTCAAAATCAAATGTTTTATCCGGACGGTGGAACGTGTTCATTCAAATACTGATTCGGAAAAGAACACATATTCTCGATATATTCTGAATGACTAATATTTTATCAGTAACTTTTTTAACAGGATTAGTTTTCTCCGCGTAGAAGCGTTATAATATATATTTCCGATTTGTTGGTTAGACTGCCAGAAATAAATAATGATATTTTTGCAAAAATGTATATTTAAAATTTTTATAACCTTGTAGATAAACGAAAATTATTATCATTTATGTTTGCAGACAAAATAATACTTTTAATGGAATTAACCATTAGACATATTTATACGGGTGCACCAGATTGCTAATTATACAGAAACTTTCAGTTTTAAGGGTAGGTAATCGCTAATATGGAATTATAGTTGAATGATTTATTCTACGATTCATGAAGGACTATCATTGTGTTGTAACAAGTTACTTTAAGGTTGAATTGTATGTTGTAATTATTTTTGCAGAAAATACAACACGGTAAAAGTGCAAAAACTTAAACTCTCTTAATATTCACCCATAAATTTGTTTTTCTCGTTAAAATTAAATAAACTGTATTTCAAAAACGTGTATGTTAGAGACCGTCCAAACCACCATGGAAAAATAATCGATTTAAACATGCAAGTCTTTATTATTTTTATACGAGACCTGACAACATTGCATCTCAGTTTTCTCGCAAGACGAAAAACTTTTGAATATAATAATTTTTTCATATTTTTATAATGAAACCTTGCATTCATCCCTTAGCGCAACAAAAGCCACGTCTTCGTGCAGATCTGCTGTCTGAGGATAATTCTCCTTCAAACTTAATGCAGCTCCCGGTTCTGCGCTAGGGAGGGCTTGGCTTTTGTGAGCTGCTCTATAAAATAAATAAATAAATAAATATTTTGCATGGAATTGTTCCAAATAGAACGATTTTTTGCTGAAACACGATGTCTTTGTGTACCTTACTTTATTTTCAAAAAACACGGCAGCTAGTCAATGCACATAAATCGAAGGAAATATATTAAAAAAATTCTTTGAAGAAAACGTTACGGTGGCAAAAATGTTGAGTTGAAAAGTTATTTGACTACAAAGTTTCAGCTTAATTTACAATTTTTTTCAAAGATGGTATGTAACCACAGATATATTTAAAATATCTAATTAGTTAGTAAATGTAGAATAAATTTTGAATAAAATGTGTACCTATCCAGTATATAGTATTTCGCCATTTCTTGAAAAATTGCAAATAAAACTTCGAAATTCATTCAGATGCCAAGTCGTTAAAAGCTTATCCCAGAATAAACACTTTAAAATTTCGTTAGCAAAGCAGGACAAACTCTCTTACCATATTTTATGAGACGGCATAAAACCTGTAAATTCCGTCGCTACCCGGCGAGGGGAGGGGGTGGAACTCCAACCCCACCCCCTGTTGCAAGTTCTTTCATTAAATATCCATTAAGGGTTGCACTCTCCAGCCAGCCCGGGCTGCTAAAGAAAGGGACTCGAGATGGCCTGAGAAAACTTTAGTAGACTTCTTGTAAGACAAAGAGACATTGTTGGAGCATAACACATTTATTTTTTAAATACCTCGCTGCCACCCATCTTACTTGGTTCAGTTTCACGTCTAACGTCCAGTGTGGCTTAGTAGTGAAATATCCACAAATATTTTTTAATTCGGCTTTTTGTATCACCAACTGACAGAGAAAAATTACAAAACGAACCTGGGGACGTGCGACCACTAAACCAAAGTAAAGACTTTAACCCCTGTGACCTGGCGGTCGTGAACATTTATTTATATTGATTTACGGGTAAAGCTCTCGACTAGCAATCAAGGATGTCGCGAGCTTAAATCCCGGCGCAAGTAAATTTAATTTATTTTTTGATTGATTTATATTATTACACAATTTATTTATTAAAATAATGTATAGTATACTTGTGGCACGTTCCAGAGTGGAAGATATTTTCAGTATTGCCTTGGTGTAAGGAAAAAAAGCGGGGATCGAACCTCGGTTCTTCACGACGACAGTCGTGCGCTCTGCCTCTAGACCGCGAAGCTGAGCTTGGAGAGTGACCTAAACTAGGTATATAATATTAGCTAGGCTCCTATAGCGAAATGATCACGGTTTTTCGTGACGGTCATGAGTCGGTTTTACTCCGGTCCTCGAAATTGCATGACGCGCGTAAAGAAGTTTCACTTGAAAAGGTTTTTTTTTATTATTTTTTTTAAAGAAAGACTAACATTATGAATAACCTGAAATATTTGAAAATATATTATTATTTTTGAAAATCTACTACCACCACACTAAGCGGAAAATGTATTGTGATGGAGGACTTTGCCAGCCGAGGAATTGAACACACCACGCTTGGGTGGAACCCTAACGCGATGCCAACTCAGCCACTATCTGGTATTTTGTGACCACATCTGATTAGCCAAGTACATTCCCACCTTCCTCTTCCCCATCTTCTTCCCCTCCCCACCACTTTCAGCCTCATAACGTACACCAATTGGGGATGCCATAGTCTCACTGGCTCCATATAGTAGAACATATATAAAGTAGATTATTTGTGGAGGGAGGACACCGGGCGGTCACCGGACATACACCGGACGGTCACCGGGCATACACCGGGCGGTCACCGGGCATACACCGGGCCGGCGGCTTGTATTGATGTTTTATTTCGAAATTTTATTTAGATGAAATTTTGCACACGTGAACTTCAAAACAAGAGGAAGGACACTGTCTATATCTGTTTTTAAAATTCCGTCTAAATCCGGGACAACGACTAGCCATAAAAATACTTGCAGTTTATTTTATTATGCCACATTATTTTCTTTAATTTCTCCTTTTTCCATTTAGATAAAAAACATCTTTAAACAATTAGATGTTCATATAAACTTACTAAATTCATCGTTTTATTAATATATTCCTCGCAGAATATACGTAGATAAAATACCCGATTTCGGGGAATCGTCTCAAGGAAGTATTCATACTGTACCTAGATACTTACAGGCTACATATGGGCGAGGTTATGTAAAATTTCGCGTACAAAGTATTGGGTCGTGTATGTAGGTCCCTTCTCCCTGTAAACCCAATTCTCAAGCGCAGCTGTTTTCCGAAAGTAGGACAAGCAAATGTTTTTGTATGTCACTGAGAAATATTTTCATTTTCACAGATTATCATTTTATTCAAGTGGAGTCGGAAAACTCCCATAATTTATTCACCGGTTTTCGATATTTCGTTTCGCGGCTGAAAAGAATTGAAAATAAGGAAAAATAAAAAAATTTCTTCTTTTTTTTGTTTTTTTAATTTTGTTAAAACACACAAAAAAAACTGAGAATATATTGAAGATGAATACAATAAGAGAGTTTTTAAATAAATTACTTACATTATACAAGAACGAATGTATGCGGAATACTTAACTCGACTCATAAAAATTATTGTATTATTTCTTGTTGCTGTCGCTGTGTTACACACTTACAGTCTTACCAATAAATATAAAAACACATCCCAACCGTAAAATAGTGTTTTAGCTACACATTGAATAAAAATTGTACGTACTCAGTTTAGACAAAATAATTATTAAAAATGTTTTAACTGGCTGCTAAAGAGCTGGCAACGTTGCATTTTGACAGCCTGACACATGAACTATCTTACTATAAAAAGTTAGGTTATTTTTCACTATTATTTTAAGTGAATTCAACAATACTTTCATAAAAGTAAAGTTTGTAGGTATTTATCAATCCAGAATATAAACGTATTTTTAAAACGCATTAACTTCGGGGCTCGTCATGATTTAAAATAAAAACACATACATCTGTTATTGACAACTATAATTTTATTTTATTTACACTCTATCGGTTTTGGAAGAACCCTTTCTTCATCTGGAGAATATTAAAAACTAACTACTATGCAAAATATTGACAGATTTATACAAAAAAATAGGTGTTTGAGGGACAGGTGAACAAAAGTGGCAGGGGTAATTATGGGATTCCAGGAAGAATAAAGCGGTTAACTGGAATAGTTCAGAGTGGAACTTAAAGATGTATTAATTTCATTTATACTAAAGTTATCATTTAGGGATTTTCTGATTTCGAGTGCTCCTAAATGATCTAATTTCTTTCCTTTATTATTACGGTGAAGAATTTTAACCACTGTGTCCTTATCAAAAGTTTGATCGGTGGAAATGAGATGATTGGCAAACTCTGATTTTTTTTGGTATTATATATTTTTAATATTTATAGTTATAGTAGTCTTTCTTTCCTATGTAAAACGATGGACAATCATTGCCACATAGTTGGTAAATGCCTGAGTGGCTTAATTTATGAGTTTTACCTTTAGTATGTTGAAGTAATTTTCCCAAGTTATTATCAGCATAGAACACGGGTTTAATAACAAATGTATGTCTTTTATTGCAAAATATAAACGTTTATATTACGTAAAAATGAATCAAAAATGGAATTTTTTCGTTATTCTCTGCGATATATATATTTTAAATTAAGTGATGGTTTTCTTGCAGATTTCCTAAATAAATGAAATTAATAATTTCTTGTTTCCTAAATTTTTTCTTCGTTTGAAGTAAAAAGTTCCAAAAATGATATATTTATTTTTATTTAATACCTTTAATAAAAATAAATATTTAAGATATCGCGGAAATATTCCGAAATTCGGTGAGGGATTTCAAGTTTATTCAACAGAACAGAATAACTTTCTTTGGCTGTATGAACAATTTCTATATCTTTCTAAGAACTATTTTATGGCCGTTATATGTCAGTTTATATAAATAAGATTTTTAAGTACACAGTTGTTCAATAGCTTAAAATATTCACCACGTTTATTAGTAAGGCTGTTTTATGTGTACATATTATTGTACGCCTTTATTGGACGCTTGTTATTCATTATTTGTTATTTCATTGTATTTTTTGTTAAGCTTCTGCCTGTTGTGTACATCAATAAACTAAAACAAAATAAAAACAAAGCGTTTTTGAAGTTCTAGAATAAACAACTGTGTATTTTGCACCATGATAAATAATGGAGAAATGAAAAAGAAGAGTCCATCAGAGATAGACAGCAATGTTTTTTATTTGCTCCGTCCTCATTCTCTAGGGATGGGAGGGCCTCATAAATAAGGACTGTCCGGAACACTATTGTTTTTTCTCCCGCAACCATTAATCCGCCATGTTACTTTGTGGAAACCTGTCACCGGTTCGTTTTAATAAAAAAATGTCGCGGGTCTTGGGTCCAAGGCATTCGGCCGAAGTTCACTAGGCTGTGGCACCGAAGATTTGAACTCGTTAACCCCACCCTACTGAAATTTCATGAAGGATAAAATGTTACTGTAAAAATCTAAGTAAAGTAAATCTTTGGTTTTACCGGTAATCCGTAGCGGTGATTTATGTAAATGATTGTGTAAACGTTGGAAATTTATATTAATTAGGTTAGGTTAAGTAAGGCTAGGCTGAGACAGATTTGCACAAGGCAAGAGTAATTTTAGTCATTCCTGGTATTTATCAATTCGAAAACAGCCTGCAAACGATACCCCTACTTACATTATAAGGAACCATTTTGATAAATTCCATGTATATGTTGGTTGAATAAATATTCAAAATGTAGGTAACGTTATGTAAAGTTAGGTTTTTTCGGATGTGTTGGGTTAGGTATGATTAGTTTAATTAATTGGGTTAGGTAAGTCCTCATTTACCATTGTAAGGTATCCAGAGCCCTAAAAGCGTAGATACTATTGCGTTTCGGGCTTTTACATAACTATTTTTGTATAGTCTACGAATTACCAGTAAAACCTAAGAATAGATTTACCAACTTTCAGAATTTTACACAAAATGTATTTCATAATCCCTGTAAATTCGACCCTTAAAAATGGCCCGGTTGGTATCTCCCAACTATGAATGATGTTGCTGATCCGGTTATGTCTAGATATTTAAAGCAAGATTTATTGCGTTGGATTTTCGAATGTTGTCACCGTTATCCGCCGTTATCGTGATTTATTCATACGGGCTTTATTTAAGGATTGTATTTTGATTGAAGATGCTTCTATTAAAATTTTGATTTATTTTTATCAGCTGCTTTTTGAATGTCTCAATAATTTCTATGATTGCTCGAACAAATTATCCATTATTTATAAGTATTATAAACGAAACATTTTAAGAAAGATAAATAAACAGTGGGTGATTTTTTTGTTGTTATTGCAGCAAATTTACTGGAAGCACTAAACATTGATAAAATAAAGCTTTCCTCCTGTTTGCTTCTGCTGAAAAGTGCTTTTACGGTTAATTTGCTCTTAGAAAATATAAAAAAATTAAGAGCAATTATAAAAAATAGGTCATAAAATAACCAATAAAGAAGCAGCAACAAAAATTGTGGAAATAAGTATAAAAATATCGTCAAACCATCTATATATAAGCATTTTGATGGACAAATCATGTTTAAACTCTAGCAGAACCTGTGGTTACTATCAGGTTTCACCCATTTGTAACATTCTTAATTCGGATTTTTTTTCTTTTTTACCAATTGAAAAATATAGAGCATAAGTATTTGGCATCTTTCGGAAAATATATATTTCAAAGCCAGGAACAACTCTATGCGGGCGCAATTGAAGCAGTCCGCTCCGGACGCTGAATAGAAAAGGCGCCAGGACGCTGATAATACCTAACACCTAACAGTCCTAACACATCACCCTTGAGATTATTTTTTATAAAAAAGGGCGAAATTTTTTACTACCCAAAGCCTCGCCACAGGTTGTATCTATTTCTTACGTAGCCGTGTATAATATATGGTATTTGTCGGCATTCAGAACTATGTCTTACGATGAGATGGATCACTGAGCAGTACACGATAAATCCTAAAAAGGTGAACAGATCATTATTAATCATTGAATCAAACCATTTCTCTCAGGCAAAAACTAATAAATCATTTGCTTATTTCATCAAGGACGATGAAATAAGATAGGTTGTGAGTTGTGACTACCTCCTTGAAAACATAATTAATCAAGACGGTTCTTAGATAATTAGTAAACACAGAAGACAGAAATTAGTGAAGGAATAGTTTCAAAAGGAAACAAAAATATTCTCGGTTTTAACAATCCTTTAAATGACACCTCAAGCGTCCCCGAGCGCTTCAAGACTTCATCGCGCTTAATTAATTTCAAGTGGTTACTTCCAATTCAACAAAACTGGGAACCATTTATCAAACTTTTCGTTTAGGGGAAATCAAATACCCTATCCCCGGCGAAACTCTATATTTTCTTCTAATTGTACTGTTTGCCAAAAGTCCATTGTTTCCCCCCGATGGATTCACCTACACGAGCCACTCCTACCAAGCTACCCTTCCCCCTGCGGGAATTTTCTTTCGTGATTTGTGTTACCTTTAAATCCGTCAAAACATGATTTTTTTCTTACTATATCGTTATTTTTAAATACGCAGGACGACTTTTTTACGAGTGATTATCATTTTCTTGCTCCAGTTTTGATTAAAATATTTTCATCAAAATAATTAAAGAATTTTTAATTAAATTTATTACCTGATCGTTGACTCTGAATACGTAATTTCGAGACTGAAGTTCAACGACTTTTTTTCTATTTTATAAAGTACTAGCGTGTACCTGAAGTTGCTCGTGATTATGGATGGTTTAGAGCAGTGCTCCGCAACCTTTTCTCACCTACGACACACCAAATTTCTTCCTAGAATTCTGCGGCACACCAAAAGCTAAAATATATACATATAAAATTGATACACAAATTTTACAATAATTTCTTTTTTTATTTGAAAACTATACATACATACATATAACTATAAAAGTTTTCAACTAGCAAATTACATACATATAACTATAACATATTTATTTTTACGCAATCTTAATAATTATTATAAAATAATAATAAATTAATGAGCGATTAATTGTTAAATTAACCTGCGATTGTTTATTAACCTGTGCTTGTTTCAATGAATACAAAAGTTTTATATTCGGCTCGATTTTTGACAGCGCAACCCGAAATTCTTGGTCAAGACCTTTTAAGCATGACCGCTTATCATTTTTAATTAATACAAGCGTTGAAAAACTTTGCTCACATAAATATGTCGTTGAAAATGGAAGTAGTGTTAAGAATGCTTTGATTGAAATGTGAGGATATTCCTTTTTAACGTAAATCCGGAAAACATCCAATTGATCTTCGGAGAAGTGAAGTTTTAATGTCATGTCATTATTTAAATCTGTAAATTCCACTCGAATTTGCAGAGGAAGTGCTTCCGTAGAATT
The DNA here is from genome assembly GCF_061612785.1 of Hesperophylax consimilis. NCBI lineage: Eukaryota > Metazoa > Arthropoda > Insecta > Trichoptera > Limnephilidae > Hesperophylax > Hesperophylax consimilis. The sequence continues at coordinate 21,836,914 of NC_142838.1, forward strand.
TATTGCATTGGTTGCAAAAGGATTTCGAATCCAATCATATTGTTCCGTATTAATGGAATAAAAATATCGACCAAATTTCTGCTGAAGCATACTTAAATGTTGTTGGGCCAGATCCACAGTTAATTGTTTGTTTTTAATTGTACGATGGTTGATCCTTTGGTACATTTCCAAACATCCTTTTTGCAACACTTTCTGCCGAAGTTCGTTATTACGTTTATTCAAATGCTCGAATATATCAGCCATGTATGCAAGTTTGGCTATCCAGTAATTATCATCGAGGTACTGATATAGTTTGGGCATATTTTGATTTAATCGAAACTCACACACCTCTTAACGAAGCTCAAACAATCTAGCCAAAACATTGCCTCGGAATAGCCAACGAATTTCAGTATAAAACAATAAAAATTCATATTCGGCTCCCATTTCTGCACAGAGGATTCCAAAGATTCACGAGTTTGGGGCTCTTGATTTAATTATGTTTACGATTTTAATGCATTCATTCATCGTGTTCAAAAGTTCCTCCGGTAAATTTTTGACCATCAATGCTTCTCGATGTATTGTTTATATGTTTGTATGTATGTTTGTTTTACATAAAAGACAAAACCCTTTTTACTACCCGTCATTGCCGCAGCGCCATCCGTGCAAACAGCAATGCAATTGCTCCATTTAATATTATATATTTTGAAGAAATCATCGGTTACTTGAAAAAATTCTTCACCGGTAGTTCGCTCTGGAACCTCCTTACAAAATAAATAATGTTCTTTAAGTCCTCGTCAACGAAAAGTACAATAGCTATCAACTGTGCTTATTTTTAATATCGGTTGTTTCGTTGATCTGAAGCGCAAATTTTTCAGCCAATAGCAGTTTTCTAATCAGTGTTTCTAATATTATTGTGAATACGTCTTTTAACAGTATCTGCATACAATGAAAAATAGACAATATTATGAAAAATATTTTGTCATTGTGTATTAAATACATAATGAAATATTGTAAAATGTCAAATACATTGAATTTGACCGCGGCACACCTGTGACCGGCTCACGGCACACCAGTGTGCCACGGCACACCGGTTGCGGAGCACTGGTTTAGAGCATGAGTGGCCAACCTTTTCAGCAGCAGGGCCAGATTTTAGAAATGAGTTACCGGGCCGTACAACAAAATTTATTTTATTATTCAAAGCAAACAAGAAATATATGTATATATTTTTAAGATGTAACAAAAATGAGAATCAAATCAGATTAGAGTTAGGCCATGCAAAAGATAATAATAAAAAATATAACATATTTTAGTAAGACGTCTGATTTTATTTGTCAGAACTTTGCGCATCAATTTATTTATTTTATTTTATTTATTAATCTTAAGTTAGCTCACATCTTCGTGTGTGCTAATAGTTTTATAAACATATAAACATGTACATTGTTTGGCAAACATAATCTTTCTTTAAATATTTCACTAAAGTCACAAAAAAAGAAACATTAATAATTGAGATAGACATATTTTCTTAATTCATTTTTGAACTTATTAATATTTTCTATCACAGCAATTTCCTTCGGGATTTTTTTATAGAGTTGAACGGCCTGGTACATCAGAGATTTTTGGGTGCTTGTTTTTTTTCTTGTTGGCAATCTAATTTGCTTAGAATTTCTCGTCCCGTGTCCGTGTATCTCGTTATTGTAATTTATTTTTCTTTTCAGTTCCTTAGACATCATCCCTAAGTTAATTTTATGTATAAAAATAAGTACATTCAAATACACAGTTTGCTTCACCGTCAAAATATTCAGCTCCTTTAACATGTCTCTTATCCGTGTGTATATGTTGCGCTTAAGTATTATTCGCATTGCTTTATTTTGCAGTATTTGCATTTTTTTCATTTTCCCTTTATTGCAGAGAAAAAGAATACTTGAACAGTAATTAAAGTGTGGTGATATAATTGTATTGTATATTATCTGGCATGTTTCTTTATTTACTTTGTTTCTGATTCTACCAAGAAATGATATTTTTTTTGCAATTTTTTTATTTGTATAGTCTGCATTTTTTGAGAAGTTCAATTTTGAGTCTATAATAACACCTAGATATTTAATTTCTTCCACTTTTTTTATGATTTCTCCATTTATAGAAACTTTTGGTTCCTCATGCGTATTTGTTCTGCCTATATGCATGTATTTTGTCTTATTTACATTTAGTTTTAATTTATTTAGTTTGAGCCATTTTGATAATGTTTCTAAGTCACTATTTATCTTTTTGATTGCTTTCTCATAATTATCTTCTGTAATATAAATTAGTGCGTCGTCTGAATGTTGATAACGATTGATGTTGTTGCTTCACGCAAACACTTTTATAAATGCTCATCAGTGATTCGTGTTCTGGTTTGAGATTTAATAAAATGCTTCATAAGTGTTTTTCAAAATCTTGAAATCGGTTTTCAAACTTTAGGTTCAAGTCAAATATCCGCCGCCATTTGTGTGTCATCTGGCTGCAATAACAATGTGGGAAAGTGAGTGAAGATTTTTGTCCAACTGTTGTTCCCAAAGCCCAAGTTTAATTTGGAATGCGGAAATTAGATCATACATGTTATTAATTAGTTGATCATCCCTGTAGACAATTATCAACCATATTTAGATGGCCAACTATATCGACCAGAAATCCAATGTCGTTAACCCACTTCTTGCCTTCAAATTCTGGGATACTTTTTGTCTTGCTCGCGAAAAATGATTGTATTGCTTCAAATCAAACACTCTTTTCAATATTTTGGCACAGGTCAGCCATCTTACTTCTGAATAAAATGTAACATGTCATTATACTGTGAATTCAAAGACTTGATATATCCCTAGGCACGCCTACAATCTCACTTCAAGTGATATATTGTGTTCACACATTGTTTTGTAATGTTAAGTTAATATGCATATATTTTTCCCCGAGGTAGGAACGGTTGTTTTGAAACCGGTCGGTGTATATTAAAAAATAAATATATTGTGGTTCATACAAAGCTACGTTGTTTCATTTATTCAGTTTATAATATTTAATTTTATAACGTACATTAATAATATTTCTTAATATATATATTTTCCAATTCAATTAATAATTCATTTTATCGACGCAGGAAATTAAGAAAAACGACAATTAAGTCAATAATTATTTATGCATAGAGTTTTGATCGGATAAAAATTCTAACCAAAACTAAATGATAAACTCATTTTTGGCTACTTACGCCTTTTTGAAAATTTTCGTCAAGTTAGAACTACGTTTAAATCTTAATGATTTTGAAACAAATGGCGCTGTTTTTTAAAAAAAAGCATGTTTTCCCCTGTAACAGGTGATATCTATAAAATATAGGTATATAAAAACACACGTATTCGAATGCAACTTTGTGACAAAACTTTAAAGCAATCAGTGAAGAACTTTCCGAAATTTATGATTTTGAACAAACAAAATTAACATTTTTATTTATATCGATGAAACAATGTGTAGATTAACAGTTTGTTTGATAACGCAGATAATCAGAATTCCTGACTTTTACGAAGTAAAATATTACATATTATGGGCACATATTGATTAATGTTATTAATTTGTTTCAGGTAAGCCAGGCGAAATTTCAGCAACCATTTACATTTAAGGGGGTAAGTTAATTAATGCAAATCCTGTATGCTCCCAGATCGGGAGGCTGGATAAACAAGGTCGCGCCCTCAACCACCGGGGTCATATCTCCTAATTCCCCCCGAATAAGCATGAAAAATATGACAAGTAAGCTTGTTAAATGCTTCATTATCATAAGCGAACAGAAATGTTAACCCAGCGAAAATAAATAATTTTCGCGAAGACATCTACATCGTAGATGCATATGTAATAGAATCAAGGATATAGGCCATTGTTAGTATAATAATAGGCCCATAAAAAAAGGGTCCAACCCCATTCGTCCGTACTACTGCAAATTGCATCAACGTACAGCAGAAACACCTTGGCCAGTTTGGCCAGAGTTTAAAGTTTTTTTCTGTGAACGTTTTCTTTCAGTTACTTTTTCCCTTTGAAAGTCTGGTTACTTTGCATACAAATTAAATGATTGATAACACTATTTTCGAGATTTTTCGATTTATTTCGACAGTAAAGGATAGTGACTTTTGAGTGTATTAGAGTGCTAATATTAATAAAACGAATTATTGATGTTGTTGTAGCCGAAAATATATTTTTTCAAAAAATTCCATTGTTTCATAGAATATCGGTGCAGCGCACTGCCAAACTGAAATTTCCTGAAAAGCTTCGTAGTAAAATACTTAAATCGAGCACACTTAAGCAATTTGTTCAATATATTGACAGTGAAGTAAATGTCGATGCCCCGTAGCTCACAATAGTAGCTTAAATCATTAGGTTGTTAATAAAAGTACGAACAAAAAAACTGTGGATGTTTTACTACCCCAGAGCTCTCCGCCGTAGAGCTTTTAGTGAGACACAATTTTTTGCTTTAAATAAGATTTGTGTCCCTTAGAGTTAACCTTCATACACAAAAAGCGTTGATATAATATTTACAAATAATGAATCCAATCTTGGAACCTAACTTTGTCTTTAAATTCTCCAAATGTTATAAATATTTAACGGCAGCAAAGTTTGTTCCTACCTCTCATAATGAAACACGTGTATTAATAATATTTATCTCACGCGCCTCGACCGCTCATTTAAAATGACGAAGTTCGGTGGCGGTTCGGGCAGGGCGCCTGCGGGCTGGCACCGCTGAGAACCCGGAACGTGCCCGGAATTCCAAACCCAGAACCTTCTCTACCAAACCACCCTCGTCCTGAGATTGCGCGAAGTGCGCCACCACCCGCCGTATACCGTACACCGCCCATCTTGCCGTGTTTACCCGGAGGGCAGGGAACCAGGCTTCCAGTGTTGAGTAATTATTGGAGGATTCGAACTGTGCTATACCTGCTACCTGATTGAGTTATGTAGCTAAAACTACTTTTCCATGAATGTACATTAACACCTGAATAATCAATCGTACCCTATTTTTTCGTAAATTTAAAATTTGATTAATTCCCAATTTCTTAACTATGTTTATTTATTACAATAACTACATTTACTATATTCGCGAGCATTAACAAAATATAACACTCAACTACTATGTCTTGGGAAGTATTTCACTCATGAAGAATAAAAAACGTGTTGCGGAAACTAATGAAGAATTCAAATTGTAATATAACTTACCGGAGGAATACTAAGGACGGGTTGATTTATAAAATTTGAGCAATTCTTCAAATTACAAAGATAATTTTTAAGTTCTGTGAAAGATTTTTTAAGATCTGTTATTATTTTAGTTCTGTCAAGTAACTAGCCTATAATGATATAATAACAGAACTTGAATAGGACTTTCACAGAACCCGAAAATAGCCGTTTAAATTTGAACAATTCATCAAATTTCAAAGTTAATTTTCAAGTTCTGTGAAGGTTCTATTCAAGTGCTGTTATTATATCATTATAGGCCAGTTGTTTAAAAAAACTCAAATAATGACAGAACTTTAATAGAACCTTCACAGAACTTCAACATTAAATCAAAAAAAGAAAAAATCAACATTGATCATCAAAAATTTGATGAACTGTCCTAAGTTACTCTACCGCGAAAAGATATTCGCCTCCATATTATATATGAAGCGAATAGATATATGTAATATGGATGCGAATATACATGAGTATTTAATATGAATGCGAATATATATATATACATATGTAAATATGTATATTATCTATATTCTCCAATAGGTATAGAGGACGTAATACTACACAATTTTGGAATTATAATTATGTACATATTCATACATACTCATCTGTCAAAGAATATACAGGGTATATCTTCACGTACCCGACAAACTTTAACCAGCTATTCCTTAGCACATTTGGAGTAAAAAATGTTTTGGGCACTTTGCTGTCCGGTAACATTTTTTTTTTAAATAAAAAATTTACTATTCATATTTTCACCACATGTCACCAATGTTTTATCCTTTTTCAAAGTTTGAAAACCCGTCAGGCAATATTTTGTTCGAGTTTCGTTGAATAATTTACGTACGTACCTACGTTGGCGCGCTTTTACAATCACAACGAAATGGCATGGCACCATTCGTCTCATTTTTAACTATTATTATTTAGTGTGTACGAAAGAGCGAGGACACTTTGTGACACACTTGATAATAACAGCTGTTGAACACGAGAAACAATGCAAATGACAGTGACGGAGTGTGGATTTTTTAATTTATTTTTTGTTTTTAATGGAAAAAAAATGTTACCGGACAGCAAAGCGCCCATAACATTTTTTACTCCAAATGTGCTGAGGAATAGCTGGTTAAAGTTTGTCGGGTACTTGCCGATACACCCTGTATATTATCTCACAATTCACTCTCAATAGAGTACTTTGTATTCCGAGTACAACATGAACCGTACCAAGTATTTGATTCACTACTCGGTCGTGGAATTATTTCCAGGGGCGACTTCGTAGGCAAAATATCATTTCATTAAAAACAATAATTTCTTATCGATTTTTTTTTACCTTTTTTCCCCTCTCTACCCCGATGTGTAAATGATATTATTATTAAATGTCTATTTGAATTCCACCTTTGTTTTCTTAAATTAGTGAATAAATAAACGAATGACCGAATGAGGGAAGTGGAATCTTGGAAGTCAAAATTAACCCATTTCCCGACATCCGATCAAGCTAAAACTCGTCAGATAAACTCGCTGTCGATGACAATGCATTCTCTGAAATCGGATGACATTATACAAGTTTACAGCAGTTAATATACGAAATAAATCTCGGTACCATCCAATCGGAATTTGGGTTAAGTGATAGCGCGGTTGACTTCAGTCCCCCTGGAGAGGGAGGTACTATCGTCAGCTGAACCAAAAAAGATTAAAAAAATTATGTACTATAGTTTTGGTTGTCTTTTTATAATAAAGTTTAAAAATTTCTCCATTGACTAGTGTAGTTCTATTTTAGTCACAATTACTACGAATGCTCAAATTGGTGAAAATTTGTTTATAGTCAAATATCACTGTAACCTAGTTAGTTGTCTTGTTGTGATTATGATAATTGTGACTTGCTGTAGGCAGTTGCAATGTTCTATAAGTTCTCTGTTCAATACCGCCGTTGATGAGATTGTCACGTACAGAGTGGACCACGTGCTAAAACGCCTTGTTGAAACATCACCTGAAAGCAGTCACGTCATGGTCCTAATATCTATAATAATCTATACGATCTATCAGAATAGGATTATATTAACTTTAGCCTGCCATGACCTGGATATTGTTGAGAAAAAATAAAATCGATTAAAAGCGTCAACATCTCAAATCACATTCAATTTTTTTGCTTTTTTTCATTAGCTTCACACATTGTCATCTTTGGGGATGCTGTGTCGAGGGTATTTTTATGGAAAGGATGGATAGAAAGTTCTAGAAAGGACAAAGATACGAGGTGTCGGTAGGAAACTGGGGTCAAAATGTCCAGGAGTGACGGATGTATGAATCCATCTAAGGCAATGAGTCGAGAGATCAAAAGGTCTCCCTCAAATAATCCCTCTTGATTCAGCCCTCCACTAAAAAAATATTTACATTGGTTAGATAAAGTTTTCTTAGCATTTTACTTGTGTAGGTGTGTTGTGTTATATTGGCCTTCTTTATAATGATTGGATTATTTGTATAGCGCCGTTTTTGTGAGGAAATCACCTGAAGGTTAAGATCTCAAATGGCTTCTTATCGGGATATGAAAGAAAATTTTACAAGCATTTTGATTTTAAATACATGGAATTCTCATACGATTTTCATAATTATTCCGTTAGATCTTTTTATTTTAATGTTGTTTTTTTTTATATATATTCTAGCCGATAGCAAGACGACAAGTTAAATAAACCTACCTTATCTCTAGAAACAACAGAATTTTTTCGATAAGTTAAAAGTATTTAATGTTATTAAATTTTAGGTAGCTTAGGATCTCAGAGGCCTAACTACAAAAACAGGTGTTTTGAGTTAAGGCGAAGCTAAATGCTAAATCACTATTTTGATTAATCTTATATTTTTTTTTCAGTAGAAATGTATGAACGCGTAAAGGAAACAACTTTTAATAAATACAGTATTATAGCTAAGATTATCTGTGACAGTTTCACTTGATTAACTTTTTTGCTTTCTCAAAAAATGATTTACAAAATAAATAAAAAACAGTTTTGCGCTTGAAATCGAACGTTTCTAGACTCCCTTTGTCGAGCGATTTTAATGCATGTTACCTGAAATATAAGGTATACCAAGAATATACACATTTTTGGCTTATAGCTTCCTCTTACGCTTTATTCCGGTGATGTCATAATCATATTTATTAGTGACGCGAAGCTCAATCTCGCACATATAGCCGTTTAAGAAATACAGTTGTGCGTTTAAGTTGGGCATCCAGTTGGGTATATGAGCATTCTGATCTTAATTTTAGCTTATCTCAAAATTATGTTTTTGAAGACAGATCCCTGTGATCCTAACCTCTCGTATGATGTCCTTATTTATACTAATCTAAATAATTCTATAATTCAACTCAATAAATAAAAAATTACAGTGTGTGGCAAGCCTACGCACGACGGAAGTGAAACTTTTAGTATTCCCAGTCGACGCTTGTTTACACACGCTTTGGTTGTAGGCACGACATCCCTACATCATATTTCACTGTTAGTATAATCTCGCCAATATGTTAAACAATCCTATCATGTTATTACAACAACAATACTATTTTGTGAGATATTTATCCACTCTTCTTAGTTATGTTTACCTTACGTTAATGTCATCACTGTGTGAATCAGACTCTCTTCTTCTTTGGTGATTTTCAGGGGATATTTCCTCTTGTGCCACGAATGTTTTTCTTACTTCTATCTCGTCACTACTCATTTTTGACACTAAAACTCTGTTCCAAATCGAATAAACCACAATCAATTACGTATTTCACTCGTATTACACTCACCGCGCAGTACACGAAGCAAGCAGCTGGTGCCTGGCGTGGCGTCGTTGGCTAGAGAGAGAGGAAAAGAGAGAAGAGAGAGAGAGAACGTTCGTCAGTGGCTCCCTCACCTCAGTAAGCGACTACGGTGAGCGGTGAAGCGGGAGGGGTCCCGTACCCCACCACCAAATGATCACGGTTTTTCGTGACGGTCATAAGTCGGTTTTACTCCGGTCCTCGAAAATGCATGACGCGCGTAAAGAAGTTTCACTTCAAAAGAGTCTATATTATGAAGAACATTGATAAACAATATAAATCTGTACAATATTTTTCTTATGTCCCGCATGGTTCTTAATCGGTTTCACGCTTACTCGTGTAATCAATTTTAATCTCTTAAATGTAAACCAACAACAAGCCCTTCTTAATTTACTCAGTCGAAACTGTTTGAGGCCGATTGCTGTATGGATGTAATTTATCAGTTAATGTTATCTTATGGTTGAGCCGATATCTCCGGACCCTATTGAAAATAACTGCTTATGTAATGAGTTTCCTTCATGCTCAATCCCTAATCCCGAGTGGCCATTGTGGTCGGCTCGATGCGGATCGTCCTCAATCCCTTACGATTGCTTCAAGGGCTGCCCGGCACCTAAACAAAAAGTTCACCCTTTTAAATAAGATGAAAAATACATGGAGACTTTATTTTATCCTTTTTGGGAGCTGGGTAATATTTGCTGGTCTGTTTGTGTTATAATTACATTTTGCTCTATTTGGTTCTTTATTATACTAATATAAAGTTCAGAGATATGTTGTTACTTAGAAGGAAAATACGCATTATTTTTCATTCAGTTTTAGGCTGTGGGATTTTTAAAATAAGGTTAGGGAACTTAGTACTAGTAGCTGGGCAGTTTATATTTGCCAACGTATTTATTTAAATGTGTTTTTCTCCACTGTTGTTTTCTAGTATTCCCTAGATGGCCTAGATAGTATTACCTTTATATATAACTTTTTTATCTTTACATAAAATTTTAAATGTTCCTTAAAACACCCAATCGGCCCCTTAATAAATGTTTGTCGATTACAAATTTACTTTACAACAAAACGTTCTTGTTTATTCTTATACTAATGTTAAGTAAGCTCTGTTCTGTAAAATACCCAATCTGAAATTATTTAGGTTTGCTAAATACTACAATAATTAACAATAAACATTTTGTATTTTCGAGTGTCGCCCAAACCTCCAACGGTGTTGGACGCGAGTGAGCGCCGTAAGCGGTGAATAAATAAAATAACACCTTCAATCCAAGACAAATTATATAAATACATAAATTTACGAAAAATATATTTTTTTAACCTGGAAAAATGGAGGAAGCGGTTGATCCGCATGCCTTCATAACAAAGGCGAAACAAAACATAAGTGACTTACATACAATCATCGAAGAAAATAAACTTACCAAAGAAACCAAATCAAAAATGATGAAAGAAATAAATAACATCATGGAAATGATATCGCACATGGCAATAGAATTAGCTAAATTACAAGAAAAGTGTGATATTCAAGAAAAAAACCAAGCACAAAAATACCCTTTTTCATACTCTTCTGCAGTAAAAAACTTAATATCACAAACGCAAGAAAAACGATTTCCTATAATAATTAAAAGCTTAAAAGAAGAAGACACTGAAAAAATAAAAAAGAAAATACAAAAGATTAAAATATCGCAGTTGGGAATTCGAGTATGCGAAATTAAAAAAACAAAAAAAAACCTTATAATAACATGCCCAGAAAAAGAAGACGCAAAAAAATTAAAAGATAAGATAAATGAAGTCGACAAAACCATAATAGCGGAGGTACTTCTGAAAACGGATCCATGCGTAATATTCAAAGGTCTTGACAAAGACTATACCGAAAAAGAATTCTTAGAAGACATCATTGAACAAAACAACGACATCAAAATGATATGTGAAAAATACCAAGATAAAGAAATATTACAAGTTAAGGCCATCATTACAAACAAAAAAACTAACAGCAAAAACTTAATACTACAAACAAATCCCGAAATGAGACTACATCTTATTAATAAAAAAAAAAATTCATCTAGGATTCATGAGAATCTATGTAGAAGACTGCAATCCTCTTACCCAATGTTTCCACTGTCAAAGATTTGGACACACAGCACAAAAATGCTACAATAGAATGAATAAACCAACATGCAAGCACTGTTCAGAAGATCATCCCATCTCCGAGTGTAAATCCCTGGAACTGCCACCCAAATGCGCTAACTGCAACTCAGCTAACAAGAAGAAAGAAATAAACTCCTTGAACAGTAAAATGAATGAAGTAGACCACCGAACAAACAGCGAAACATGTAAGTTCCGATCTTACATGCTTAAATTAGCCAAAGAAAGAATTAACTACGACATTGAATAAAAATCTTTTAAATAATTTTGTAAAATACAACCGAAAATGTATTAAATGGATGATTTCTTAAGTAACGAATTAGATTTAAATATTAAAATTCAAGAATATGAATGTATATGTACCGATTCGTGTAACAAAATTATTTCTAAAAACATCAATGATATAATTATTATGCACATAAACATCCGTTCAATTCAAAAAAATTTAGATGAATTAATTCTAAAAATAAATAATTTAATTAAAAAACCGGACTTTATAGTGTTATCCGAAACATTTACGAACGCTGAGTCACCGCCTTATCACTTACCTGAGTACAACTATATTTCTACCAAAGTAGACATCAATAAAAATTCGGGAATAATAATATTTGCAAGCAATAAATTTAGTATTGTTAACATAATAGAACATCCAATACACTTAGTAAACTGCATCGAAGTACATTTCAAACTCGGCAAATCCATATACCATCTAATAGCTATCTATAGAACGCATGGCTCGAGTATTATTACATTTATTAATGACCTCAAATACATATTATTAAAATTAAAAAATAAACTTTGTTTTGTCGTAGGAGATTTTAACGTTAATATTAATGAAAAAATAGAAAATAATAACAAAAATGAATACATCAATTGTATGACTGAACAAAATTTTATATCTTGCATAAATAAAAATACTAGGGAAATAAAAGAACATACTCCATCTTGTTTAGACCACATTTGGACAAATGTAAACATTAAAGATCTTCACAAAATAAAATCAATTGTTTGGAAAACTAACATAACTGATCATCACTCATGCTTACTTCTGTATAATAATAATATTAAACATAAAAAACATAATTTAATAACCAAAAAATCAACAATAGATATGACTATTCTCTCTGAAAAATTAAAAAAGGAAGATTGGAATAATGTTTTAAACAATGATGATACTGAAATTTGTTCGACTAACTTCGAAAATATTATGTCACAACACATTAAAAATTCGACAACTGAGATAACAACATACATAAAATCAAAATTAAGATGTTTAAAACCTTGGATTACCAAAGGACTTATTATATCTATCAGAAATAAAGAAAAACTTTACAAAATAACTTTAAAGAATCCCCGAGATGAAAAAGCATATATTTTCTATAAAAAATATAAAAATAAATTAACATCTTATATTAAAAAAAGTAAAGAAGAGTATTTTAAAAATAAAATATTATCTTCAGAAAATAACCATAAACAAATGTGGAAAACTGTTAATTTCGCCATAGAAAATACAAAAAAAACACAAAACATTAAGTACATTGAACACGATAAAAAAATTATAGATGCCAATATACAGCCTAAACAATGTGCAAACATATTTAATTCCTTCTTTGCAAATGTTGGGAAAAATCTTGCGAAAAATATTCATAAGCCTTCAAACCAAGAAAACCATAAAAATAAAAATATACAGAAACGTAATATACTTTCAATGTTTGAAACAACAACAGAATGTGAAATCTCGAAAATAATAGAAAATATGAAAGGAGGTTCGTCCCCCGGTTTTGATTCTATTACGACACACATGTTAAAAACTATGAAACCTCACTTAATAAAACCTATCACTCATTTAATAAACTTAAGTTTAACAAATGGAATTTTTCCAATGAATTACAAAACCACAATAATCTCACCTTTTTACAAATCCGGAGATCCACATCAAGCAACGAATTATCGCCCAATATGTCTAATTTCTAATATAGGAAAGATCTTTGAAAAAATAGTAAAAAAACAATTGGTAAATTTTCTAGATAATAATAAAATATTACACAAAAACCAGTTTGGCTTTATAAAATCACTCAGCACACAAGATGCTATTGCTAACGTAACTTCATACATTTACGAATCATTAGATAAAGGTAAAAAATGTGCGGGTATATTTATTGACCTTAGAAAGGCATTCGATAGCATATCCCATGAGATGTTATTAAAAAAATTGAATAATATTGGCATAAAAGGCAACGCAATTAAATGGATCACCGACTACTTAAAAAACCGTCCTCAAGTAGTAAAAATCAATCGTGTTAATAGTGATCAAGAGATTACAAGCTTTGGAATCCCCCAAGGTACAGTGCTTGGACCAATTCTATTTACTATATATGTAAACGATATTTTTTTTCAACCCTTACATGGTCAAATTACGTCATACGCCGATGATACAGTATTAATAATAAGTGATACGAATTGGGAAAATGTAGAATTAAAGGCCACAGAAGACATCAACACGCTCAAGAATTTTTTCGACACTAATTTACTGTCACTTAATAAAGAAAAGACATTTGTAATTCCATTTGCAATCCATACAAATGATACTCCTAAAAATTTTAACATTGTCATACATAATAATACTAAAATTCACAGCCAAAACTATTGCAAATCAAACTGTACAGTACTAAAAACAACAAATAAAATTAAATATCTAGGAGTAATTATTGATAAAAATCTGAAATGGAAGGAACAAATATGTCAAGTAGTAAACAAAATTAGAAAATGAATATATATATTTTTAAGAATTAGAAACTTTCTGTCGATAAAAAATCTATATTTAATTTACTATGCCTTAGTTCAATCCACTTTACAATACGCTATTATTAGTTGGGGATCCGCGTATAAATGTAACCTTCTTCCAATTGAAATTATACAAAGAACAATTATTAAAATTATATTAAAAAAATCCTTTGACTACCCAACAGAACGCCTGTTTGAAGAATTTCAAGTACCTACATTTAAAGACCTATATATTAAAAACTCATTAATCCAAATTATAAAAGAAAAAGATAAATATCAATTTTTAAATGAAAACAGAACGCGACTTAGACATGTTTTTCTATGCCCAAAACTAAATACGTCTTTTGCACAACATCATTATACTTATCAGGGAAGAACTTTTTTCAATCGTCTACCAGAAGAAATCAGAAGCATTAATGATAAAACCCGAATACTGCTCTCTGTCAAGAGACATTTTAAAAATATTCTGAAAAAAAAAACTACTGTCACTTAATTAATCTCACAAATATCCTTAGTTTTCCATAACTTCCTTTCTTTTTTAAATTTACTAAATTAATATATTATCCTTCACTACTATCAAAAAAAATACTACAGCAAACATACATTTATGTAAAAAGAATTATTTAAGTACCAACTAACAACAACATTTTTGTACACTCCCCTTCCATACACAAGCAAATGCTTTCAATGGAAGAGTAGTAAAAAAATACAAGATGTAAAATGATTTATGTACTATGTAAACATATTATTAAAAATAAAAAATAATTACAAAAAAAAAAAAAAAAAAAATTATTTTACTAACATCAAACAATGTAAAATTTTGTTCTACTACCACTTAAACATTACCTTAAGTACGTATCTTGAACTCTCATTATTTTTTGAACAATTATTATTTAAATGTACAGCAACTCTCAACGATATATAGTATATCTTAAACATTGTATACATGTAAAATCCTCCATGACGTGAATAAATAAATAAAGCTACCTACATAAGAGCCTTAATAAAATTTATTGTTTTTTGTCAAATATAAATAATATTACTACCTTGCATATCGAAATTTAATACATAAGCAACTTCAAAACTACTGGCGTCAAATCAAATAATAATGTCAATAAATTAGTTGCTTACAAAAAAATTCTTAGATAATATAATATAACTATCTTTTGAGCGTTAAAATTGACACTAAATAGATAAGTAGCTACTTTAAAATACATTTTACGTCACAATTAATTCCGCTAGGTTGGCACTTTTCCATGATTACGCAACACTTTCTGACGCACCTACTCGGGGATATAAAACGAGTCCACTTCCCCATCCCTATGCCCCGCTCGTGTGATGGAATCCATTTATCGTAATTCCGCCCCATCCCTAGCGCCATTGTTGTGTCCGACCTTTTTGTGATTATTATATTTCACGCCGCCGCCATTTCCCGAAATGTGCCCGCTCTGTATCCCATTTGAAGATTGATTTCGGCCAATGGACAGCTAACTGTGTCACGGCACGGGGGGCGTGGGGCGATTGCGTCCACTCAGACCGGATACTAGGTACCTACCTAGTTACTTTTCCCTTATATGTGTGTACATAGTATTAACATCTCGGCATTGATTGAGTTTCAAAACTATGTACGTAGGTACTTATTGTGCAAATGAAAGATTTTGATTAAAACTGAAAACGTATACTAACATATATAGTCCCCCTCAGCACAGGATCTCCTAGTGAGGAGGACTTCAATGATCTGTTTTAATTTTATATATATATATATATTTTTTCATGTACCATACAAAAATGTACCTAATTATTTAAAATAGTAACTAAATAAAAAAAAATAAAAAATATCTGTCGACCGACTGCATAAATTACGACGGAAATGATGTTGTGTTATTTTCTACAACGTTTAATTTGTGACACCACACCTTTTTATTTTTTACACACAGGAGTCTTTGACAAAAATTATTTCCCTCAGGGCCTATGTAATCTTTTGTGATGCTGCGTGGAGGGTCTTTTTTAAGGAAAGGAAGGAGAGGAAGTCCTGGGAAGGTCAAAGGGTCTTCGCAAACCAGCCTTTCCCAAACTCGCACGCCACTCAGCTGAACCCGCCTCAACCTATAATCACGGGCACCCCTGCTCAATCACCAAACGTAGGAAACCACTTTTGGTGACCTATGGCTGAGGTGTTGGTTATCCAATAAATGCTTCCCGCCTCCTAAATTGAAACTAGCGGTTAAATTAGTTTTTGGTGATATTTTTTGAGATATCTAAACAGTTCGTTTGTTTGATTGCTATTATCTTGTTTTGTTCCTCTTATGAATCTAGAGACCAGTGTTTCTCAATCTTATTATATGTGCCATGCTTCACTTCAACCCTTCAAAAAACTCCACGCACCACTCCCCCCACCAATGAAGAAATCGTTATTAAAGTTGTAAAATAGAGTAATGATATTGTGCCCAAAACCTATTCGGTCGGTAGTACTTTTGTATTTTTAATGAAAATTCGATGAAATAGTAGTATGAAAAAATAACGAAATTTAAAATTTTCTCTCCTGTTGTAAATGTGTGCACCTTTTCAATGTATACAAAAAAATGTGGGAATGTCTGGTGCTAACTTTGATTGCATTTGAACGTGTTTTGAAAGTGTAACCAAACTTATAATTGTATGATTTCATTCTTACAGATGATGCTTTATTTTTCTGCTAGGGGGGGTTAAAGTGATCGATACATTTGGTGCGGTTCTTAGAATGTATTCTGTCCCAGATTCTTTCAGAGTCATTTATCATCCCATTCGTGACCGCCTGGGCATTTTTTCCCATCACCATTATTCCTTATACGAAAGCATCCATCTTCGTTTCGCATCCTTTGAGTTCCTAATGGGACAATTTGCATAGATTCATTAATATCGAGTGCTAACTCACGTCACATATATGTAGATATTCATATTTAAATGGAAATATATTTGTCAGAACAGAAAGTAGAAGTAAGTTCCACCTTTCAATTGTAGATTATCGATGAAAAAATTGTTGCAAAAATATCGATTCTGCATTTTGTCTCGTAATGAAAGTATATCTAAATGTATTTTTATCAGTAGCTTCCTTCTGAGTCACACGTGACGGAACAGCGATAATAAACGTGTAAATAGTGTACCCACACTTCAGTATTATTATTGTAAAGCTACCCATCATTATCATCCACTGATCTCTATCAGAAGAATAAACAAAGTATTACACAAAGAGGAACCAGTCCATTACAAAATGACTATGTCAGTGGTCACCACAACTTGGCGTAGTCGATAGATCACTAATTTGAGGCGGGTATGGGTATCGCCGCTCCGGGAACCATTTATTGACATAACCATAACCATGGATGCGCCTGACCACAAGGTGCTTGGCGGGCCGGATTGGGAGAGGCCGGTTTGGGGAGACCCTCTGAGCTCTGTAGTTGGTCTCTCTCGATCCATGGTCTTATATCGTAGCGGGAGGGATGGATTTATATGTCTGTCACTCCTGGACTCACTGATCCCTAGATTCCTACCCACTCCTCATTCTATATTACTTTCCAGAACGTCTTCGTCTTACTTTCTTTAAAAAGACCCTCCACACAGGATCCATAAAGATGACATAAAAAGATAGCCTCCTGCCTGAAGTCAATGAAAAAAAATAATAAATAGTGTCATATTAGGTGTCTCTTTGCTCGTCGGAAAGAGACACCTAGCATGAAAGTGGAATAGACACAAGATGAAGCTTAGTTTGCTGTCACAATCCTCCACACTCATCTATTACGAGATTATGCTGTGCAATTGGCATACGTTACGCCTAACTTTGCGCGTCAGTGAAAACGTGTAACTGCCTCATATTTTCGAGATGCAATGAGATGGTTCTTACAAATATAAATTTTGAAATCAATGTTTTATAATAAATAAAATAAAAAATTAAATTTACTGGTACCAATTATTATAAATCATATAATTAAACGTCTCACGAGATCAAACGTGAAACTGCGAGTTTGAGATTCACAGGAACTTCTCCATAGGATTAAAATGTTTTCATTGCAAGAGAAAATATATCTTAACTGTGAAAAAAATTTCAAATTAAGCTTCCCGAAAAAATTTACTATTAATTTCAAGTTTCCCTCTTACCGAGGGCTAATTTGTTTTTGTGAAAATGTGGACGACTGTGATAAGAACTTATAAACTCATTTATGCCTCGCTCCGAAACTTCACATCTTTTGTCCTCGCAACCAGAAGCAGCGAATTTATTTTTCCCATTCATAAAGTAGAATCTGAAGGAATGTACGGTATTCGTTGGGAGGGAAAAAGGTGCAAAAGGTACAGCCGGCAGTCGTTGGCTTCTTCGTTGGTTCTGTGGGTGGCGCCACATACCCACACCCCCTCGACTTGTACACTGTACAACTCTGTACTTCTAACATTGGACTGGTACATTTTTACAGATAAAGGTGCGATACCAAAGTGGCGTGCCATCCTGTTTTGTTTTATTTTTTTTTTTTTTTAATTTGTAAATATACTGTAAAAATAAACAAAAAATATCCTTCCTAAAAAAGTGATCTTATTTTTGTCATGGGAAATTTGAATGTGAAAAGTTTCACAAATCGGTTTACACGTTTTATTTCGAAGACGTCTTTTTATTATTTGACATTAAAATATTAAGTATACACCACTATTTAATCGAAATAATCGACTTGTTTTCAGAACATTTTTTTTTTCGTCAGGGTAAACGTATATTGAAAATGTATTATTATAAGGATACACAAATAAGTATGTATTTATTAATGTGTCACTTTTTTACTAGAAATTAGTTATAAAAGTAAATGTTATACGACACGCCAGTGCTGAATGGCACATTTACCTGTAAATCTATCACCTTGTACTGTGTTGTTGAGGCACATTTGTATAGGTAGGGTGGCTGGGGGATCTGGAAGCAATCCGCACAACCGAGTTGACTATGTTAACTCTCTCATCGCTATTTCAGTCAGACGAGCCGAGATTCGCGTCCACTTCATATTGCATCAACCACTTTACCTTGGAGATAAAAAAAAACAGCCAAAATTCAAAGGGGAATATTGCATTTCACGTAATATTTTTTATATAACCTATGCAAGGATGTGGAAAAGTAAAAAGCGTGTATCTGGACGGCGATGAGTGGCTGTTTATTTTTCTTTGCCGGGTGGAAATTCTGAGAATCCATTCTGTTTGTCTTAATGTTCTTATTTGAATAAAAAATAATGAGTTTGTTTAGTGAGTTTAAAAACTGAAATTGAAATCCTATGAAATACTTGAAAGAGGGTTCTTTTCCAAAGTTTATTGGTATATTTATCAAAAGAAATAAAGTGCTTGGTAGTAACATAAATAAAACATTTTAGTTTTATTTATTATCTTATAGATCTTTCGTAAAATACATACGAAAACTGTTTTGCTAATTGAGTTAACTTTGTTTAGGCAGTAGATGTATTTTGTTTTTACTATAAGTGAAAGATCTGAAATATAAATAACACCTTTTTTATTTGCAAAAAAACGTTTATTTTAAATCGTTTCTACTGTTGTGTATGTTATCATTTAATTTACGAAATTGTTAATGCCGTTGAAGACTCATTTATTCTCGCTTCTCAGTAAATTTAAATTTATTTTGAAAGCTGCTTGCAGTTCAGTTTGCCAAAACATACAAGCTTTATTTCAATATTCCGCTATTTACCTCAAAGTTAGCCACGTGGAAATTGAGTGCGGTAAGCTGGCTAATATGAGTATTACTAGCCCAAAGCCTTGCAGACGGGACGTTCTGGGATCTGTAGTAAATCTCGGTACAAAGGCTGGCAGAATTGGGTGAAAGCGCTTTGTGCTACGGCGCACGGTTTGCGGTTCATGGACTCTACGGGTGCCTTTAGAGCCGTGGCACCGTAGACCCGTAGGACGGAAGAACCATAGAAGCATCTCGGTACCAAATTTCCAGAATACCTGGACTCACCGGAAAGACGAATGGAGGATTCCATATCAAACCTTGTTAACTTTGGGATTTTATGCGAATTTTTGGTGCTTTTGCTTTATAATGGATAATGATCTGTTTGAAGTCTTTTCTTTTAAAAATAATGCAAATAGTCATGTTAATAACATATCAATAACAATGTATTGTATATCTGCAATCCGAGTTAGAATATTTACAGAAATATGAGTTTTTATTGAAATTACGTTGAAAATCGTTTTTTAAATTTATTTATATATTTATTCATTAATTACATAATTTATCCGCATTTATGAAAGAACTTTAAATGTCCCATGAGGAAGAGTCCCGTTTTATGAAGGCCAAATTTTCTTCTCGTAAATATTTAGTTCCACAACTTTTTTGGTTTGGAGGACAATTAGGAAATACGAGTATATTTGTACACATGCGTTTGAACGATTGTATCAAATAAAAGAGGACTTCACGAATTTGGATAGAATCCTATAATTGCTATCTTGTATTAACCACAGTTACAGAATATTTTCAAGTCGAAATTAAACCTGCAAATTAAATGGAAGATTCGCTAACGTTTACTTTATTTATATTTACAAATATTTGGATAAACATGAATTCATTCCTTTGATGTACTCGTGGCGCTGCAGCAGATTTGAAATACTCGACTCATTTTAGAGTGCATAAATATTTTAAAAACTTCAAATGCTTTCGGTATAGAATTATTATCCAATTCGTATCAAATTGCTTTTTGAATGATTGCCCCAACGGGAAAATTTACTAGCCAATACAACCTCTATGAAACTGGAAAAAATCTTTTTGATAGTGCACTGAATACTCTTTATAGCTTTATATTTATTTTGCCAACCAGCAATTTAATATTTCCCTCGGGATTTAAATTTCAAAACCCGTCAAAACGACAAATGGGTTTACAATTCCGGTTTTATCTTTATCAAGTGAAAAAAAGTAGGAAAGGACTGGCAGCAAACGAGCCAATTACTGGCTCAAAAAACAGAATTACAGGCTAAAATTAACCCTCAATGAAAATTATTGTAAAATGCAAATTTTAGAATTTATTACGCAGAGAGAAATTTATATTCCGGATTTAACCCAGTAAAACCAATGGGTGCTAGAATGAACCTAAAAAAATTTGTAGTTGTCGATGTAAACAAAAATGTCACAAAAATTATATTTTATGCAGTGTGTAATATGATTTCATCTCTAATTTGCACTGTTTCGTTAAGTGTGAAATATTTTTGTTAATGTTGATAATAGTTTTAGTGAAAAATATTTTATTTGTGCCTAAAACTTAATGTTTCGATTAAATGTTCCCATCAACCGAGGTTCTTCAATAAGAAATTTAGTCGTTGGTCATTATGTTGTACGCTTTTTATAAAACAAATATACATTTTATCAAGATTATATTTTGCATGAAATAAGTAGCTACCTATAGATTAAGATTTCCTTTTATTGTGAATGGCCTATTCCCACTTCCTGTAAATGTACATATTTGGAACAGGGGCAAACTGTTCGGCGAGATACCGGGAATTTCCCAGAGGGCTAACATGATTTATCGACAGAAATGTATTTATGAGAATTGAGACATTTGAATTTCATGACTCTCAAACAAAATTGTATAATATTTTCAAAATGTCATTTATCAAAAGTAATGCATTACAACCAATCCTGTAACTTCTTAAATAGATCATAGTTTGCATTACATACACTACATTTTTTGGAGAGTTATGCTACTTATGATTATGACTGTCGTGTTGCCTCCACTAACTTGGCTTTCCAACACACAGACGTGAACGGACCTTTGTGCACTGCGGCCCAGCAACGGAAAACTCTCCATATACTTCTAAACTGGTTGATGTGACGGTCATCGTGAAGGTGTGTGCTAACTTAAGGCATCTTCCTCGGATACCTCCGTTCTCAAAAAGTGACATCTCTTTCTTCAAAACAGATTCCAGGTCTTGAAGTTTCCTTTTTCTACTTTGAAGTTGATATGCGGGTCTATCCCCTCTTTGTAACATCGAGTTCAATTCCTCCTTCATTGTCAATTGTCCACCGCTTATTTATATAAACAGCATGTTTTGGTGTAAATTTAGTATTTTTTCAATCCCTCAATCAAATTCAAATTCAACCCGAAATCTCACAAAATCGCGGGATGAAATTCCGTAGGAATACGGGATGCTAACTAGTTATTGTTTTCCACATTCACTTCACCAGCTCCAAAAATTCATCATAATATTTAACCGTTTGGGTGCCAATCGTCGATTTTCGTCGATTCGTGTTTTAACGAAGATTGCCGATCGTCGATTTCCGTCGATTGCGTCAGTCGTGTTCTGATTCGCGCGTACGTCTGTACGTAAAATTCTCATTTTTTCGAAACGCCTGGACTTCGGGATCCTCCTCCGCGTGATTCTAAACCAATATTCTTTAATGAAAAACCGAAAAAATCATCGAATTCCTTGAAAATTCAAAGAATTTATGGGGTTTTAAAAAAATATATAGTTTCATAAAAAATAATGTTTTTTTGGTGGCATTTTACAAGCAACTGTATGATTTTTTTTGGCACTCAAACGGTTAATATTCAAACCCCATCACCGGTTTTCATAATAGTTTAGCCTTCTGAACCGTAACATAATGCTGATGTTATACTATTTATACCAGTTACATATATACATTGTATTAAGAGACGTACGTGATAACTAGTGTTCCTGATATTATTTGTGGTAAAAAATGTAAATTGGTTGGTCTTCGGTATCATATATATATTTATTTTTCAAAACTGAAGAAAATGTTTCTTTCAACAACTGGTCAGCAATAGCCTACGGATTTTCAAAAATGTTTTTAGTTGAGAAAAAATTCACCGGAGGCCAAAATATAATACATTTCGTCTCTTAAGGGGAATGGCTGCGCGGCCCTTTTCATAAAAAACTTAAATTTGGATTTGAGGACAAAACACTTTATAACAAATATCTAGTACCGATACGTGCCACTTCATTTATTTGAGTTCTTAATAATAAAATAAAGGCAATTAAATAATTAAATTTTGCATGTTTTGAGAGGCAACTTTGTACTTTTTTAAAAATATTTTATTGTAATTATTAAAAAATAACCTTACCCTACCTACTGTTTTAATATAATAAAAAAAAAATTAAAAAAATCTACTTTTTTGGTATAAATTTTAGTTTATCTATGACAATTTTTTTTTCATTGTTATTCGGTCGTTTGTAATTTGAATATACCTACACAAAGAAATTTTTTTTAAATAATTATCATTGACTCACAAATAATTGTCAAATTTGCCTTAAAAACATGAATAGCAAAAAAGTTCAATGCTCTATTTTTATAATTTAAAATATAAATAAATAAAGTAGCACATATCCTTATTAGATACTTGCTACATATTTTTGATAAAAAAAATGTTATGTAGTTTGGTTAGGTATTTTTTTTTGGCCTCCTGTGTGGAGTTAATATATTAAAAAAAGGTATTTTGGCCTCAAATCAAGTATTGAACTTATGTTGTGTATGAAACAGGCCGCGCAGTCATCCCCCTTAACACCCCATGTAGATTGGATTTTATAATCAAATAATAACACTATTTTGTAGAATTCACTGCATGCGGAAATTTTGCAACGTGAAGACTACGCGACATTATATGTAATAAAAAGTGCACAGCTCAATAAATATATTTTTATACGCACAAAGAAGGGGATGTTACAAAAATAGTCATGGGGTCCCTATTTTGCCTTTAATGTATTATTTTCTTTATTTATTCATCCTCGCTTATTTCGTTACGGAAGTCGAGGATCCAACCCCGTGCTCTACTCGGAGTCAGGCTCCCATTGTCATGAAAATGTGAAGAAGGAATGGGCGTGTTTTTGTTTACTCACCCAGTTTTGACAGACGTGCCTTCGTTTATTGGGTTCGTTGTGATGCTAATTCACCTCTCCAACTCGGCCAACAAATTAAATGAGATGAACCGTTTTAATGTTCTTTTGATAACTGATGAGGCTGCGTGTTTGATTGAATAGATATTCATATTTCGAAACCTCCCTTTGAGCACGCGCCGTGAAGTTTAATTTTATGGATATCAAAGATATGCTTTATTTGGTCAACATTCGCGGAAAAGTGTTCGCCGGCACGGAAGTCAAAAGAAAATAATATGAAACATTCGTAAAAAAAATACGATGGTTATATTTCCCAGAAGAATCACCACATTGAAATTCTAATTTTTATTTATTTATTTCTAGGCTTACACATGATAAACAGATAACAAATGCAAGTAATACAATAAGTGTTCCTAATAAGAAGACTTTAGAGTTACTTACATTCATCGTTAACTCATTCTTCATGCATACTTCATTCATCTTAGACACCGAACCGCATCATAAACAGGCAGCATACTCAAATTTGCGCCTAATCCCACCTTTTTCCATTTTTGAATACATTTATCCATATATAGATTGAATAACCACGGTGACATTACGCTGCCATGTTTGACACTTTTTGTGATATCAAACCACCTCATAAAACCACCGCTCACCCTAACTCATGAAACGCTTCCCTCATACGGATACGCCCTGTGTGAGATTCGTTTTCACTCCATACTTGGACAATACCTTGCATTCATAAAAGCACATTGCACATCCCATAAAATTCCTCTGTCTCCTTTCTTACCCTTCAAATCAAATTTCTATCATACAGCTTGCCAACTGAGCATAGCAGACACATTCCATTCGTTTACCTTTGTATAACTGCATTATCACATCCTACACGCCTTTAGATTAGAGAAGAGCCCACATTTAAATATTTGTTAAAAAGATTGCTTAACGATGAGAGAATTATACGGCTATTTATTTTAAAATATTCATCAGCAATATTGTCGAAACCGACAGCTTTACCATTCTTCTTACATTTGATTGATATTATTATCTCATCCATGCTGATTTCAAAAATAATTAAATATTGTCTCTAATTATTTTCATACTTAAATTTGATGAAAATTAAAATAACGCCATTAAGTGAATTTCAAAGAAGAAATTTCTAAAGCTGTTTACGGATTATAATGTATCAAAATCTTTGGAAAAGCCACCAAGTAGTTTGTTCGTATAATGACTTCCTTTGATACTGTCAATTCATTTTTTTATTTACTGTAGTTAATGAAATATATACATATTTCGATTTCTCACAAAATAATACTATTTCTTAACTTACAAATTATTATTTCATATCTTACATTATTCTTGTCTAAGGCACATTGTAATATTTACAATTATCATAAATATGTATTATTCTTCTCTTACAGTTATATTTTTAATATATCTTAAGTCTTTATGACGTCTTACTCAATAAACTGGCTTTAATAGGATTCTATGTAAGACTATTCAACTTTTTGCTAGCTTTGCTATATTGCAGACAGAAAACAGTTTGCAAATGAAGTATTCACTATGTTGTGTACGTAGTATCAGCAGTACCCCAAGGATCTAATTTAGACCCTCTTTTCTGTTTTTTTCTGCACTCTAGGTTTTTCTCTTGGCTGATGACCTAATTCTTGGAAATACTATATTTAGATGACTGCAATCGACTCCAGTCAGATACGGACAGAATTGTTGAATGGAGTAAAAGGAATCGTATTGTGTTCAAAATACCTAAATGCTTAATCTAGACATTCTCTACGGTGGTGTGCATTACCTGGTATTGCCGGTATACAATAGTCACCCGAAATTTAAAACCATGAAAAATCTTGGAAACATGTGTGATAGTAGGCTGATTTCATGGTCATATTGTGATGTCTTGTAGCACTTCATTGAGAATGCTTGGCTTTATTTACTGGAATTTTAGAGATACCCGAGATGTTATCATTTTATTCAATTCCTTAGAACGGAGTCAACTTGAAAGTGGGTCCGTAATTTGGAGTCCACACCAGGGAAAGTATTCCAGCGGTTTGGAGAGAGCTCAGAAGAAATATCTGAGATTTTTCAACCTGAGGAAGTATGGCTACCCATCGGGGGCTCTTTCCTACTATATATTTTTCATTATTATTTCACCCGCCATGCTAGGTATGTATGAACCACCTACTAGTCAGATTGCGCACATTGCAACACATTTCTTCAGACAGATTCGTCGATGTTTTGAAAATTCGGCTATCGTGGAAAGCATTCATTTTTTTTAAATTTTTTATGTGACACGTTACAAGAGCGTCCCTGCCTGTGCAGTGTACAGACAGGGGAACTATGTCACCACCCGGTTGGGTGGCGTTGTGAGGCGGAATAAGGTAGGGGCTGTAGGAAGGGATTTGTTAATGCGGGCCTTGAAGAGGCTTGGATTATAGGAGAGAGGAAAAACAGATGCCGGTAGCTCGTTCCACATAGGAGCCGACTTACACAAAAACGAGTCGTAAAAACGGCCCGTTCTCATGAAGCCAACGTCAACCGTGAACGGGTGTTCAGCTCGTGTCCGTCGAGTTTCGCGCACGTGCACCGGTGCATCAGGAATCAATGCTGCTAGCTCCTTGGAGCAGGCTCCATTGAAATACCTGTAGAACAGACACAGCATGCCTACATTGCGTCTATGCATTAGAGAAGGCAATCGGTCTGTTAACAACGGATTGTCAATCAGACGGATCGCTCTCCTTTGCACAGATTCAAGCAGGTTTATTAAGTATTTTGGGGCACCAGCCCAAAGGTGGCTTCCAAATTCAATAGTTGGGCAGACTTGAGACTTGTACAGGGTCAGCAGCTGGTCACTGTTGAAGAATCTCCTAGCCCTGTACAAGACGCCCAACTTCTTGGAGGCCTGATTTACTCGGGCTTCTATGGATCCCCGATACTTGAGCCGGTCTTCAATGTTCCCGATGATTATTTCTGCCACCGACAGAGTATACTGTTTCATCGCATTCTTGTTGTTGAAAAGAATCTGTTAGTATATCGATATTTAGCAGCCACGAAGCTGCTTTTAAATAGCAAATTTTTTTTCTGCTGGTATTGTTTTATACCCACTTAAAATACTTCTGATTCATATAATTATATTTTAATAATTGTGCTTTATAAAGTTATGATCTATATACGCTTTAAAACTGAAACTTTTGTAATATTTTTGAAATAATTAAATTATTTGAAAATGATATTTTAACCCATGATTTTTTTCTAGTTACGGTACTCATAGCATAGAGATATACGATTAGAGGTGCTATTACATAATAATAACTCATCGTTACATATTCCACTATTAGAATGAGATAAGCGGTGCGCGCAGATCGAATTAGGTAGTTTTAGTTAGAGCGTTCGGAGAGTTGGAGGTAAAAAAGTAGAACATATTTTTTTCGATCCATGTCTTATCTAAATATAATACACCAATGACTCATAATATTTAACTCTTGACAGGCCAAGATGCCAAACAAAATGTCTCTAACCAAGTGGGTCTTCCGACGACCCCATGCATTTTTCTGTTTTATGGGCTTTAAAACTATAGAAATCTCAATTATTCAGTCAATTATTAATGGTAACTTATGTATTCGCGCAGAAATACTTAAAATACTAAAATTATATGTCAATTATATAAGCTTATTGGGAGGATAGTAATTTTGGGTACTACCTACTCCTCCACTTGGCTGCGGGATAGTTAAAAGTTTAATTCAACTTTCAATGGTACGTAAATATCATTGTACTAATACATAACGAAAAAACTAGTCATGTAGCATTTTATTAATCCAGTACGATTTGTTCATTAATAACTAGGCACTACTTTTAATCAGAATATAACCTGTTTAATAGAGTAGGGGAGTAATTGGTGCACAATCTGTGATTTGGGACAAAACAATGATTTTATTTCAAAGCGATTATTCAAGTTCACCTACATTTAGGACGGGTTGTTTCGGAGAATTTGAACAATTCATCAAATTTCAACGTTCATTTTCGGGTTCTGTGAAAGTCCTATTCAAGTTCTGTTACTATATCATTATAGGCTAGTTGCTTGACAAAACTGAAATAAAAACAGAACTTGAAAAAATCTTTCACAGAACTTGAAAATGAACGTTGAAATTTGATGAATTGTTCAAATTCTCCGAAACAACCCGTCCTTAATTAATTTACCACACTCTCAAATTCATTAATAACAATGATGTTTTGTGTTATTTATCAGAAACTACTTATAGATGAGTAGGATTACAGAATATTGGAAACGAGCTATTCGAGGCACCGGAACATAATTATATTTGCAAATCGAAATTCAATTCTGCACTTTGAATTATGATACCGAATCACTAATTTTATATTAGTAAATAATTGAAACATAAAATAAAATATGGAGCAATTTTCAAACACAATAAACATTTTCATCCTTGAATATGTGACAACTAAATAAACACGCGAATGCTGACAAATCGTTTGATGAAAAATAATTCGAACATAAATATTCGTTTGTACGTTTTGGCCATGTTTTCAAATAATTACGTATTAAAAAAGGCAGACATTAATTATATTTAAACAAAACCTATTGTTTTTTACATATTTGTAATAAGCATTTATTTTGTGGCTCGTCATAATTTACAATAAAAGATATAAATTTAAATATTAAAACTAACTAGTTAGTTTTAATATTCTCCTGACGAAGGAAGGGTGCTTCCGAAACCGGTAGAGTACAATTAAAATTAAAGTGGTCTAAAACAAATTTATATCTTTTGTTGTATATTTTTATTTATTTTTAGAACAACATTTAATGAAAATCTCAATATACCCTATTCATTAGAGGACATTAATATTTAATTTTCTATATTAATAAAAATGTTTATCTTCATTTTTTCAAAAACTTATATTTCCGAAAGTTCTTCACTTATTTCTTTGAAATTTTCACACATCGTTGCATACCAAAACAAGTGTGTGCTTTTTATATGTCTTTATTATATAGATGTCACCTGTGAAAGCTAAAAATATGCTTTAAAAAAAAAATCGCATCTGTTAGACGTGAAAGCAACAGGCGCTATTGTTTCTCTATCTGCACAGATAGACTGAGCCTCAGCAACTCGTGTTAGGGTACAGCGTATATATATATTGTTGAAGCCAGAATATATATTATAGAATTTGATTGATTCTGGTTTCAATAATTTGTATATAAATATATATAGTTTTCTTGTGCATATTTTATTGCTATACATTCTTTGCTACCTGAACTTTTATTAAGAATTGAAGTTAAATCACGCATTTGTACGTAAACTTCAATTAAAAATTGACCATTTCTCCAGGATTTCATCACAGAGGTTTGTGTCTCCGCCATTCTATTCTTTTGAAATATCATAAAAGAAAAGTGTATCGAATCTCTTTCCTCCCTTTGTTAAGTGCTATTATCTGAACACTGCTTGGCATTGTAGTCTGCACCCCAAGAGAGAAGTTCTTCTTCTTTATCCCTTTCCATATGCCACCACGTGCTATTTTGTCTCTTTTAACCCCCTACGATTTCTAGTTTCTCTCATTTGCACCAGTCGCAGTGTCATTAAACAGGGTTTTCCAATATGAGGTGTTATTTTGATATTCAATCGTAAAAGATCAATGGTTTCGTTGCTTGTGTGGCACGTAGCGCCGTTTTGTTGAATGTAAACGTTGTCCAGATTAATACCATCCAATTCCGGCCATAAAAAATCATAAATCATCTCTCGATAGTAATCCATTCACCGTAACTGTTGCTCCAGCCTCATTTTCGAAAAAGTAAGGTCCAATGACTCCGCCGGACCATAAACCGCACCAAACAGTCACACGTTGAGGATAGAGAGGCTTTTCAACAATAACTCTTGGGTTTTCCGAGCCCCAGATGTGACAATTTTGCTTTGCTTGTTGACGAAGCCACCGAGATGGAAATGGGCCTCATCACTCAAGATGATTTGCATTTGATTCACTAAAGTGAATTTTAATAATTTTAATGAGTTGTTGAAGCGTATATTGTTCCATTTTTATTAATGGCGTAGTTTTTACTTGTCAAATGTCAAAAAATGACAGCTTCAAAAGTTAAATCTACCGATATAGCGCGATATTTAAAATAACACCTCTCATTGGAAAACCCGGTATATTTTCCTCGTCTTATAATATTCATTCACCATGTATTATTTATTTTATAGGATTATTTAATATATACGCTTAAAAGTCTTTACTTTGTGTCTGTACTAATCAGTCTATTATCAGCTAGGTAAAGACTTTCTCATTCTATTTTTCGCTCTTTTTGGTGAGTGTTCTACCACGTTTTACCGCCTAACTTTTTTATTTCGTGGTTTAGCAGGTTTTAGGGCAGCACTGAGCCCTTTTTATTCCCTTGAGCTCGACTGAATGAAGATATTTGTCCTTTTATCCGTCCTTTGAGCGATGTGTACTGCCCATTGGCTTTTGCTTATCTGGCGTATTCAAATATAGCAGTTACTTCTGCTAGCTTCCTTATCTATTTGAATTTTATCAGATGTAGGCAGGGTTGCCAGATATCTGGTTTTGGACCGGACAGTACGTTTTTTTGAACAGCTGTCTGGTCTAGAAAATTTTGGAAAACCGGGAAATAGAATGTCCGTTTTTTTAAAAATACTCGACATATATACCTCCCTCACGAGATAATTTACAGATCAAAAGTAGTGAGCGATTCTGGCGGGTGGTAGCAAGACTTGCTCAAATCTGTTGAAAATAGTATGCAAATATGTGTGCAGTATTTCCGTCTCCAATGCCATAGAAAGAATTTTTAGTTTAATGGTTAATGTATGGACTGACGAAAGAAATTGACCAGGTGTGAATACTGTAAAAAGCGAATTATGTTTTCTTCAATTTAAATGTCAGTTGCACTGGATTTAAAGATACAATTTCAAGCCATAACTGATTATTTAAAGCAGTAGCCTCTAGTGCCAAATATGTTAAAAAGTGATTTTTTGCTTACCAATATAGTTAATATAAGTTTTAATGTTTACGTTTACGTTTATAAGTGTTTCGTTGTGTTCACCCTCAGAAATTTTCTCTGTTTGTTTTGGCCAAAATCAAAGGGGTTTATGATTATTAAAGGACCCTTTGATTTTCAAAAAATTGTGTCAAAAAAATCAAAGGGGGACCCTTTGTTAAAAAATATTCGTTTTTTTATCTGGACCGTCTGGCAATCCTTGATGTAGGTATCTTTCCAACTCGAGTTCCATAATTTTTAACATCATTATTTTATTATGTCACCATATATGTTGCAACCATATCTATAAATTATTTAAAAATCTGTGCATTGATCTCACAATAAAATAATTTTTTTGCATTATATTCGTATTTGTGTTTGTTTAAAGTGGTTCTCCCCCATTAGTTAAGTTGGTACGTTTGGTACCGATTTTCAATTATCACTTTCTGTTAATAATGATGCATTCATTTTTTTTATTTTCTCTTTCCTTTCATCTTCTTTTCTTTCTTTGTATGTTGTTTTTTTGCTAATTCTATGAACGTAAGTTTATTCACTTCCGAAAACGTTATTATACTCTCCTTTTTAAATACATCTATTTGAATTTAGATTTTGTTTACGTGAATGAATTAATACAAATCTTGTATGTGGAAACTAACCCACTTTCCAACATCCGATGGAGCTGAAACTCGGCAGACAATTCATTCTATCAACCTTTGGCAATCACAAACGCATTTCTTTTAAATCGGATAAAGTTTCTGAGGAAGCTTCAGTTCTCAATCAAACTTTTTTTTAAATACATAAAAATAGATGTAATTTATTTAAAATACTTACTTTATACTTATACGTTAAATATTATTGATGATTTGACTTTTCTACACTTTTTTCATGAGCTTGGCCTTGCTGAAAAAAATATTGTAACGCGTTCTATAAAAAAATGTATGATTTTTGTATTTTTTTAAGATAAATATAGAGAAAAGCAGTTTCAACATCTTTTTTACTGTACTGATTCAAACATTACATAATGACGCCTCAATAGTGCGTAGCAGTCACCTAAAAGCCACAAACTTCCACCCAAGAATTAATTTAATCGATTGTAGCTTATAAATAGTAGGTCATAAATTACTGACAATGTTATGGGTACTGTGGTGATTAGCACAAACGTATCGCTAAAACTACTGATCGAAATTAACTTTTCATAACACCCTTCTTTGAAAGAACGAGCTCAAAGATGGTTGAAATTGTTATTTTCACAAAGGTTTTATATTAGGAGCTTAATATGGCTGCCATGTAAACATTTGTTTTATTTTATTTGATACATTTCATGGTTGGACCCTCGGTCTCTCTAGCGAACTTGTCGTCCGTGCAAATCTCTTCTACTCCCCTGACCGTAAGCTTGCAATAAGCTGATTCCTCACAAAAGTGCACCCGTCAAAGAAAACCAATTTTGAATTACATTTTTCAGTTGATTAAACAGACTGCAACCGGACAAAGGTTTCTCATGGATGTGCTTAAATATATGTACACAAACGTATTATGTAAAAACGTTAGAATATTTTTTGTACACAACGAAACTGTATTTTAACTTATATCAATTTACAAATTCATTTGGCACATAAACAAATACCATATTAAAAATGAAAATAATAAGTGTTTTAATATATTTTATTTTTTATAACAAATAGGTATAGTGATATCCTCACTGGCATCTCCCGTGCTAAGGATTTAATTTAAATATTATTAAAATTTAGTAGTAGGTACCTATGGATAGTATAAATATATTGAATAGTGTTTTTTCTGAAGTAATTATAAATATATTTCAAGGTGTTTTTTTTTGTTCAGTTGAGTGGTTACGGTTTCTGTATTTGGTGTCAGTATATTATCTATTTCTGATCTCCCTATATTTTGTATCCAGCTTTTTATTTCATTTTGAATGTTAAAATATTGTTGTGAGTTTTGAATGAGATTTTGTTAGTGAATTTAGTACCATAGTATAGAAAGCTTTTTTCCCAAATATTCTATTTGTAATTGCTTGTTGCATATGTTTTTGACCCTGAGATCTAGTGTTTCTAATATATCTGTTAGTTGTTATTTCTCGTGTTTTATGTGTATCAACTATTGTTTGGTTAGAATAGAGTTATTGAAGTTAAGTTTACGTTAAATTTGTATTATATCCATCAATTATGTTCCAATGTATGAATATTAAAAATTTACATACAAAAGTCTTAGGCACTTGATTGGATTTCTGTTTTCTTATTCTGATTGTCATTGTTTATTTTTATAAATATCAACAAAGTTACTCCACATTTCCACTCTTTAACAATTTTCATTGTACCTTAAGTACTTATTTTTTACTTTTCATTTTCTATACAATTATTGAACAACAACTCCTTTGTACTATGAACTCTCTACGATAACTTGTACTGTACCTACCTATATTGTTTATAGTCACTTTATTATGTTAAGTACTATACACTTATTATTGTATTCCTGAACAAGTTACCTTTAAAAACATGTGCATGTAAAAGCCTTCAAGGCGTGAATAAATAAATAATTACTAACAGGCTTTCATACTTATGGGTTAAAATTGCAACATATATGGGTCAGAATCCTTGAAAATAAATATAATAAATAAATTACCTATGTCCTTGGAAAAGCATGTTAATAATGCAAGCAAGACCACCGAATCACAATCGCTTTCTGCCAATCGTGTTATGCTAACGTCTTGTTTATTTTGACAAATCGGTAATATTAATGTCACAAATAAATAGATGCATAAAAGGACACTGTATGCAATGTCACAATGTCCTACATGATTGAAAACCAAAATTCAAAAAAGGAGTTTACTGTGTACTTTAGGTAGGTACAATTCTCACACCTTTGTTAAATAATGTACAGCACCCCCATATCGGTGATATACGATAGCGCTGTAATTCTATAGTAAAATGGTTTCTGCATTAAATTACCTACCAATTCGTGGAAGGTCTTTCCTATCAAAAGCCCCTCTTGTTCACCCTAGTATACTGAATCCATGTGCCCGGTCCATGTTCCTGGTTATAGCAATACTTTGCAGAGAACGATAAAGGATTGGGCACTAGGAATTTCCATTTCTGGAAAGTGTTTAGTATTTTAAAGGAATCTATGTTATTAATATATTTAAAAAGTATCTATGTTGTTAATGCTTGAAACATGATTATTTTTCATTCCTATAACTATTGGGTGATTAATTTACTTGTTTCCTTGCTTCCTGTGGCCCAATCCCATCTACAAGACCGACCCCTCGAGAGTTCGCGCTTCAGGAACCTTCAATGAATAGTGAATGTTCAATGGGGATATTTAGTGTGGCAGCTAGTTGACTCCAATGGCCCGTGAACAATCAACAATACTGACCCTAGTTCCTTTGTTCGAATCCGGCGTATGGTAAAAAAAAACACATAAATCTCTGAGTATTCTGATTCAGCTCGATAACTTTAGCTGACAAATTGCTAACAAATGTAAATTTTGGTCCTTGTTTAAAATTCGGTTTTCATAAGTAGATTTTCCACGCTTACACATTTTAATGGCCTGAATAATCTCAGCATTTTTCAGTTTGTTCACAAACAGCCAAGAAAAAACTAATTTATGTGAATCCTTAATGATAAATCGTCGTACTTTTATAAAGGTTGATAACATTCCTGGAACATTAATTCTTGGTTAGAAGGAAAAATAAATTGTTTTAAAAGAATAAAAAGTCTAATGACTTACTGAAAAAATCCATGTCAACCAGCCATTGTTTATTCTTTGCTCATTAACCACGTCTCTGAATTTATGTTCGTTGTTTTTGGGGTTGCTAAGCTGATTCGCCCATCTTATTTCGCTCTCTTTTTAACGTCTACAAAACAACATCACGAGACGATTGGTGGAAATCGTCAAACGTTTCATTTAAACATTCTAACATGAAAAGTTATATTTAAACATCGAAATAACAGAAATTGAGTTAAACTTTGGAACGCCATAAATACTCACCTTGTAGATTTGAAGCTATTAATATTTAAATTACGATTATAACGTTTGAATAGAGACCAGCATAGTTTGTAATCATCTCGACGTCTATTCACGCGGGATGGTTCCCATCACATTATCTAGGTTTCAGGTCACATTTATGATGAGGGTTTAATGTAGGTATAATACGACAAGCAATCAGACCTCAAACCGGATCGTTTCGAGTGAGCGCTAAATAACCGTATCGAATCGCACATCCTCCAGTACGCTTCTCACCACTAAATATCGATTATTGTGTAATTCATTCCACCCTGACATGCTCCATTTTGCTCTTCATGAATTCTGAAACCCAAACACATTAAGGCGAAATAGGTAGACTTGACCTGAAATTTGGCATTTTTGAGGTCACTTTTAGACGTATGGACACTTTTCTAGAAAAAAACACAAATTGATTTCGAAAGATCGTTATTTTATCTTGTAAAGTAAGTTGTAAAATTTTGGAAAATGATATTATTTTCATACCATAATAAAGTGTTACCGTTGGACGATATGCAGATTTGTTGCATTTTCAAAGGCGAAGTTGTATCATACAACAAATATTTCAAATCATATAATAATACAGTATAAACAATCAATAAATTATCTATCATATATATGTATAAGAATTTTGTTTTTATTTCAAATAAAATTACTAATAAATAAATCCGAGGACGCGTTTTGTGACGAAAATCCCTCAATTTGACTATTTATTTATGACCTTACAAATTGGTATAGTTGAGATCTTTTTACAAAAATAATTTACTATGATATTATTGAAACATTAAAAATAATTTATGACCAAGAAATATATTCTTAAAGTATATAATAGTAATTAATTTCGATTCGCGTTTATTGTTTGTTCGTTGTTTCTGATTACCTCGGCGCAAGCCGAAATTTTATCATTCCCCGCTGCGACAGCGCGGCGAGCAGACGTCTATTCCACGCCAGTCTACTTGATAACATTTTAACGAAATTCCTCGTTTAAAAATGAGGAGAAAAATACTATCGGACAAAATTTTTATAAGAAAACAAAAATTTCGTCATCAAAAACGTACATGGGAGAAATATTTGCAGAAAAAAAAGGGTTAGTCATATTTAATTATCCTTGTACATTGTACGTACTCTATATGCTACAGGGTCGTTCAAACGAATCAGTCAGAATACGCATATATTTTTTATAACATTTAGCGATAATTTTGTGTTGTTTAATTTTCAGGGAAAATAATCACCTACCGACGAATGGTTGTGATTCTGAAGCAAATATTGTCTCTAAAATTCCGTCGGTATGTGTAATTTACATTAATATTATTATTATTTTATTATGTAAATAGGTAATACCTACAATATATTGTGAATCATGGATATTATGGTGACCGAAACCGTCAATATCGGGGTATTTATAAACTAGCAATTATTCCCGGCGTTACGCGAGTTACACGCACAAAACCATACCCTTGTATACATGGTGTCGGGAAACGCGTAGTATATTACTGTGACCGATTCAACTCTAATTACCGCGGTAATTATAAACAAGCATTTATTACCCGGTGTTGCGCGATTTACGCGCATGCAACATTACCACGTGTACACGGTGTCGGGAAACTCGTGGTGAAATTACGGTGACTGAAACCGTGAATATCGCGGTAATTATAAAATATCAATAATTCCCGGCATTACGCGAGTTACACGCACAAAACCATACCCTTGTATACCAGCGCCCTTGAGGTGATTTCAGCGCCCTTGAGGTGATTTTGCACAAAAACGGCGCTATACAAGTCATCCAATTATTATTATTATTATTATTATGGTGTCGGGAAATGCATGGTATATTACGGTGACCGATTCAACTGTAATTACCGCGATAATCATAAACCATAATTTACTACCCGACGTTGCGCGAGCAACACGTATGCAACAGTACCTTGTACACACGGTGTCGGGTAACTCGTGGTAAAATGTTTCCAGTCATGGATTCAACGTTGGGATAAGTATATCTCTAGTCAAGCACAGTACTTCGAAGGAGATTAATTCCATTTCCATGTAAACTTATTTGTAATAAAATTTTCTTAGTTACACATTAAGCTGTACAATTTCTGTTTCGAAATCTTCCTCATATAAATATATTTAACTGGCTACAAAAGAGCAGGCAATGCCGCATTCTAGTCTATGCGTATATGATTCCCGTCAAAATAACGGTTTTGAATCGTGATGTGCGATTCAAATCATGTTTTTGTTAATAATTTCTATTCTATTGTCCAATTCCCTATTACATTGGTATAATTCAACATATTTAGTATTTTTAGTGTTACTTTTTGTCAGTTTAATAATGTCATATTGTGAATTGAGCTTCTTGTTTTAGAAGAAAAAAAACAAGGTTATTTTGATATAATTACTTTAAGTATTAGAAATAAAACTTACTGGTAATACCTATCTTACAAACGGATAAATATGTAAGACGAGAGATTTTTTACAATCAAACTTAATGTTAATCACTTTTGTAAAACCTATGTAAAATAAAATTTAAAAAAAAAACAAGTGAATAAAAATATTTGAAAAATTAAAAAAAAAAGTTTATTCAAATACCTACCTATTTTGTACCTACTATGTCAACGCACTACATTTGTATTTATTTATGTTTACGCACTCCGACGTATAATTTACAAATATGTATGTAACTACTTATTAGGAAGAAAGCTACAACCGAAAATTCAAACACAATAATTGTTATTTCATCGGAACCATGCTGTAGGTTTCGACCGCCGCGCGGAGTATACGGCTGGCAGTGGAATGAATATGGTATTTCTGTCTCGTTCTAAAAAACTTCCGATCGTGAGACTGTCTTTTGACGAAATTCGAATTCTCGGTCGCTGGTTAATACGCCTTAAGTTAGCGAGCATCCGAAAGCCGAGTCAGCATTGAAAGGTTTACCGGTATCTGCCCAGACCAGGACTTCTGAAATGCACGTCATTACTATTTGCAAGTTGCAGTTCATTTGTGAGACAAAGCTTGTTAGTTGGGCACAGACGGTTACAGAAGCTTCATACACTTGCTAATTCAATTCTCATCAAAACTGTTCCTTCTACGAACAAAATGAGACGTCTGGTAAAGTTTTCTTTTTATTTTTATAATTTATTCAGATAATATTGATATTTACTACCGTTGCTCGCTATTCTAATGGTTGAAAGTGAGCCATTAGTCAGTTTATCCAGTCTTACATACCTTTCGTATAGGTAATATTATTTTACAACTAAGTCTCATGTTAGTCTATCATTAGATTGATACTAACTATTACTAAGGAAAGAACCCTCTCAAGTGAAAATATTAAGCGATAACTACACGCAACTCTGTTTTGATTGTTGAAGCATATGCGTACCTATTATTTTTATGAGTCGTAATATGTGATAATTAATTTAAACTAAAGGTATCTTATGTCATCATACGTCACTTGATTTTAATTTGTTTTGTTGCTTTATAATCGTATAGTTAGTTTCCAACGTTTTTTTCCCGATAAGGCGGTCTGAAATGACTCGTAAATTTAAAACAGGAACATGTAGTTTATACCGATACATCAAATATGACGCAGATACTTTCCTTTTTACTCCTTGGGTACATATTATTATATACAAGCGTTAACACGTATTTTCCCATAATGTCGTTAGGTAAAAGACGTTCATCACAAGAAAACAACTTGTACTCGTATCTAAACACCAAGTGTAAATGTAATTATTGGGATTCTTCGAAGAACGATAATAATAATAATAATAACATGGAATTTATATAGCGCAGTTAAGTGTCATTTCACTTCAAGTGCGTTTAACTAAAACAAACTTAAAAACGGTAATTTAGTATTAGTGGTCATCTTCCTAAAATTATTCCTACAGTGTGCCTTACCCAATGCAGATCTAATATTATAACACTAAATTTACTGTTAATACAAAGTAATGACAAAAACAGCAACACAGGATAAAACAAGAATATTAAAACTAAAAACATAATATAAAACAGGAGGCAGTTTGTGCCCAGAAATGAAAATCTTCTGAGCAGACAGACATTTTAATAGGTATAAGGAGGTAACCGAAACCAAACAATTACCGGAAGTTTTAGAATATGGCCTATTATAAAATATCGAAAAGAAGTTAAGATTTATGAATGGTAAGATTTTTTTTGACAATTATTCATATTATATTATTTGGAACAGGCTCAATCAAGTGAGGTGGTTTATATCAAAATAGTATCTGTACCTTTATATGTATACTTTTGGTTAGTAAATAATTTAATGATATAACATTTACAATATCGTTTAGATAACATTTTAATGAGATTCTAGTGAACACGAAATCTCGTAATAAATTGCAAGTAAAATTACCATTATTAAGTAATTATAAGATATTTTAAGTCAGTATTATATTACTATAACAATAAATTTCAAAGTTTTGATCTATCTCAAGATTTATGAAATTTGATAAAATAATACATTTTCCACCGGCTTTGTTTTTCCACGCTCAGCGCAAAGCACGTGTTGTTATTAAGGTTGCCAGCGAGATTCAAATTTCACACAAAGTGGGTAGATACGAGTATCTTAACCGTCGCATCAACGACAGTTTCATGCACCGCCAATCTGATTTACCTGCCGTTTGTTCACTAATTGCTCCCAGGGGACTCTGCTTGTTCTAAATGTGTGCTCTGCATTTCGGTTAGCCCGGAACGTGATTGTTAATATTCGGTTTCACATCCTAACCACGAGAATACGACCTAATCTATCTACTTGTTGACCTATGGATTATTACAGAATTGTACAGATATTATGAGATCCCGAGAACACATCCAATGGATTTTCCTCACTCCAAGCCCATTTAGTTACGAGCTTGAGGTCACTATTATTCTGCATGTGGGTACACAGTACATACGTCGTACGTATTATCTGCCAATAAATGGAACCCATACGATGTCAATAAAAGTGATTTACTCTTGTCGAATGGGTTATTTGTAAATATATTTTTAATTGGCTCGTTCGGTCTACCGAAGACCTACGATATCTCGATTGTTATTGTGATAAAGCTTCTCTTTGGTTTTTAGTATGCATTAATTTATAAAGTGAATGAATTTAAGATCTTATGTTTGGATTTTGCATCGAGCTAAGTAATAAGCAGTGAATGAATCGTGAAAAAGTATTGTAATAATAGAAAATATATTTAAAAAAGCCTTCGCGTTACCAGTTCATTTTATGACTACATTACCAGAACACAATACAAGAACTTACAAACTCTAGTTTTGTAGTCTCCTACTAGGTACTTAATTGGCGAACAAGCAAGACATTTCTTGGCTTTTATTCGAGCAATTGAATTGCAACCAGCCTTGACTATGGCACCCAGCGCTGAGAGATGCTGGCTTATTTCTGTTTACAAAATTAATTCAGTTGAGTGCTTTTATGTAAGGCGGAGAATAATGCATTCCCTATCAGACTCGTACCCCGTACCATCTTACTGCCCTCCTTATTACTTCGATATCCTAGCATGCACTTCATGCTACAAGATGCCTCCGTGTTGTTTAATGCATTTCAAATCACTAAACCGTTACACTGCCGATAGAGTTCTCTCTCTGATGGCCATGTGTTAATATCGAAAGCTTTCGATTAATTAAGTGAGGGGTGGTTGCAGCTTCGCTTGCAGAGGGTTGAGGTTGAGGTGGTGCAATCTTGTCACGTTTCAGTCGGGAGCTTTACTGTGCCATTTGCTCTTCGAATTGGGCACAAACCAAATAACCTTTATTACCATGCCGCTGGCGCTGTAAGCGTTGTTGTGAACTATTTTTACGGCAACGCAGATAGTATTTTAACTGTTTGGAATTTATTTATCATCACTTTATTTAGTCCCTTCTGTCAAAATACATAAAACACGCCCACATAAACGCTGAAAAGATATTTTCCCTTGGTGTAATAAAGTTTATCGCAATGCTATTCCCAGATTTATTGTCAAATTTCTAATTTCGCAGAGTTATTTCTCGATTTTATTGCCGTCTTTTATGAACCCAGTTAAGATTGTAAACGGGAATGTATTAAGTGAAAGAAAATCGCTCTTCAACTTTAAAACATGGATAAGATAGTAAAGCGTTCAGTAAAAACATTTGAATTGCGTAATAAAGTTTACCTGACAATAATCATAATAAAAAACGAGTTTTATCGTATACTTCAGAACACGTTTAATCGCAATAAATCTGAGAATTGCTTCCACTGTCAATTGTGTCAATAGCTGGTGCAAATTAAATCATGACGAAGACAGCGGTGCGTGAAGTGAGTAGATGGTGTTTTTCATGTAGATTTATGACCTCTTGTTAGGGTGGATAAAGTGGGTATACGGGGTGATTTTGCTAGCCAGCTATAATTCTTTATTGTTAACTGCTGATACAATTTCGAAGTGTCCGCTCGTAAAGTTCTCCCTGTTTCGTATAACAAATGAGTTTGATGCGTTGCGGCACGGTAGATCCATGTTCATAAATAAGGGTGACCACCCCGACCCCGTCTGGGGGGCGGTGGCGGTGGCGGGTGTGGGAGCGGGAGCGGGAGCGGGTTGTTAATGTTTTATTTTTCCCTTGTCACTGGAGGATACTAACTAACCCGTCGACAGTTTTAAAAAAATGCCTCTCGCAAGTCAGGGAAATTTTCAGTACCAAACGTATCGTTTCTATCCGTACCCCTGGAACACTTACCGTGTAACTAGCTTTCCGTGAATAATTACAAGTATACGTTGATTCTTTGAAAGTAGAGAATACATTAATAGTGCATTTACAATTTGGGAGGCAGGTGTGAATTAATGGGAATTAAAATTCATTAGATAACTAATGCATCTGCCATAGGTCTCTCCAAGTGGTTCGCCACGTTTGGTGGCATAGCAGGGGTGCCCGGGTTCATGAAGTGAGGTTTGTCCAGGTCTTGGCAGCGGATGCATCTACCCGTTAACTAGACTGCAGTGGGAGGGATGGATTCATACGTCCGTCACTCCTGGACACACTGACCCCCAGATTCCTACCCACCAATCACGCCTTTTTCCTTCATAGAACTTCCTCTTCTTCCTTTTCTTGAAACGAAGCATCGCCGAAGATGACATAGTCACTAACAAATATTATTTTCTACAGGACCTCCTGTATGGAGATAATCTAAAAATATATTTGTAAAATTCATTATATTTTATATAATAACATTTTATTGTTTAAAGCACATTTTTGCAATGAACACCTGCTTGAAAACTATTTAATAATATTTTTAGACATCATTCAAAGTTGACGATATCACAAATATATTTTTAGGTACCTGTTCAGCAGGAAAATTGTCTATCTCATTTGTTTTGTAGTCGGAATAGATAAATTATATAATATTAGGTCCTAATGAAATTCAGAAAAATAAACATCTCCACACAGTTTGATAATGCCATTAGAGGGAAAAAAACGGCAGTCATGCTGAAAAATAACAATAAAACATGTTAAAACTATATTAATACTGTAAAATAAAATGTAATAATGAACTATGAAAAATATATATTACATTAATAATTAAGTTATCAATTATTTATTTAATTTGTTTTCATAAGTTATTTTTTTTACCTTTAAAAACTTTCAGTTTGTTGAAAATTTATTTCACTGTTAAATGTGTAAACGAATTAATGATAGGTTGTTTAAACTGAATAATTTATATTAATCAAAGACTTAGTTAATTAAATTAAATAATTAAAACAGTGTTAAGCCGGAGGATCGATAACATTGCTGTCATTTTGATGACAGTGTTAAGTCAGAGAATCGATAATATTGCTGTCAATAATGGTGACAGTGTTGAGCCGGAGAATCTATAATATTCTCGATATTATTATATATTAATAATCGATAGTACTCTACTGCAACTCATTCCCTTCAATATCCCCTCGCACAGACTCAGAAATAATGAACTGCTCTTCCTCAACCATCATTCGACAAATTGTGGATATTATTTACCATTGTCCAGAATGTGTAGACTGGTCAACTTAAGTCAAAACCTTAACTTTTTTGGGATAAGTCCGAATGATTTTTGCCAGTTGCTAAACAAGTGACGGAATATTATAAGTGTCCTGTGGTCCTGACCCACGGCGTAGTCTT
Organism: Hesperophylax consimilis; assembly: GCF_061612785.1. NCBI lineage: Eukaryota > Metazoa > Arthropoda > Insecta > Trichoptera > Limnephilidae > Hesperophylax > Hesperophylax consimilis. Next base: position 21,879,819 of record NC_142838.1, read on the forward strand.
GACTTGATTCGACTTGTCACTTTATTTTCTTAAATTATATCTGCCTTATGTCTTTGCTTTCATGTACCTTTGTCTACTCCTGTATTTTTCATTTTACTGTATTCGTGTTATTATTTTGTAATTTGGACGATGTCCGTCAATAAATAAATAAATAAATATTGCTGTCATTTCGATTCCATAGAAAACGGCATTACTTTTCATAGGGTTTTGTTGCACAAAGGCTGATTGTATTTTAATCCTCTAAATTAATAATCACTATTATTTCGTGAATTGGATAACAGTTAAAACTATTATATTATACCGAAAAATAGTGAGATTTTTTAAGGCGTAGCGTTACTTTAATATTCGAATAATTTGTTTACTACAATATTTCACCGCACACAGGGGCTTGTAAAATTGTTGTGAAGGAGCAAAAACGGATGTAAAAAAAAATTGCCATTTTTTTTCAGCGGATTTTTAGACATTTTTACTTTCACCATGATTTTAGAACTAAGATTGTTTGAAATTTTTTAGGAATCTGAAACCGAGTTTCGAATTTCATAAAATCTTGCAAAATAAATACTTTTGTGTTTCATTAAAACGCACATTTTTGAGTCTTTTAATACCCGTAAAATCTCCATACACTGTTTTCATTATCTCTACGTTCAAGGGTTTTTTCTTTTACAAAGTAGATATTTGCTGTGATGGTAGAATATTTATAATACGCATTTCAATGAAATAGTTCATCTCTCTCATACGTCCATTAGCCGCCTTCTACGAATGGTGTTTACCATTAAAAAAAACTCACCTTACCTAGAAATGTTACGCTCTTAATCCTAGTTGACGTGTTCCAAAACTATGCTCCCTCATTTCGGGAATGAGGTTCTATTTGAAAGGATGTCGACACTTCGGGAACATGTGTGGTACATAAAACCAAGCCAAACTTCTAAGTTATATAGCTTGGAGCATGAGAGTTTCCTTCGCCGTGTACGTCGTGTTTTTCGAGTGTGACAGCGAAAGCAGTTAGTGTCACATGCAGGAGTTTATGTTCGCTGTGACAAAGTGTTTATGTGCAACCGCTCTTTTTATTGTACCGCGACGTATGCCTACAATAAAATGATTTATTCTTTATTTCTTGTGCTTGTGGTATTTTTTACTTCCCTCTAAAATATTGCCGTCCCTTTGTGTTATCTTTGCGAAATTGTTGGTTTGCCGTGTAGGTGGAATTAAATTGAAATGTTTATTTTTTTTCGCAAATTATTTTTTTTTGATTCGGAGAAAATATATCACAAAATTTAATTAATTCAGAAAGCCCACCCCCATGCCATACAATTGCGCATAATAATTACCTGAGATTCGTGAAAATAAAATTCATTAGCCTTTTTGAGATAGGTATACACGGTTGATTTTTTCAACAAATTAATTGAAGTGGAACTTTAATTTAAAAAATACAATTTATAAAAATAAATTTTAGCCTATTGTAAGCTTCAATCTATTGAAAGGTTAATATTACTTACTCATATAAATATACCTAGGAATACATAAAAATAAATTAATTTTTAAAAAAAGACAAACATTCCTGGGTTACTAATAACCTGACAATATTTGAAAATCTCCTGCTACCACTACAGTAAGCGGAAAATGTTGCTTGTGTTGTGATGGAGGACTTAGCCAGCCGAGGAATTGTAAACACTACGCCTGGGTGGGACCCAACTGATGTCAACTCAGCCACTGACCGATATCAAAATGGAGTTCATGTTTTTATGGATACTCATATAAATACCTAGGGACATTAATTAAAATGGAGTTCCATCACCATTTAACAGTTTCAAAAATAAATAAATACATTACTTCGTAAGTATTTCGTTGTTATGGTTTCCCATGAACATCGAATGATGTACATGGTCCATTTAAAACTGGGCTTAAGTGAGTGCGAAAAGCAATCATGAACACCCTTAGAGAGAACGGTTTTCGTAAACGCCTCATTATCATGAAAATGATCCAAAAATAGCACATCTCCTCTCCAATCGCGGAAACACAGGTAATAAATGTTGAAAAAGGCGACTAACTCGTTCCGTATACCGTAGACCGTAGACCCTGGCATCGAAGCCCGTAGCCATAACTCTTTTTGCGGGGAACCCTATTTCGCAAAAATATGTATCCAGAACAAAGCCTACGCGGGTAGCGTGCTGAAACTTCCAACATTAGTCATCCCTGTTAATATCGCACAACTTACGGGCGCGCATGTGCAAGTGTGTTCATCTCAATGAAGAAATAACCAATTTGGGTAATGATATCGGTTTGTGGCCTTTTGGCCTGAGGGTGGAGGTGCTCTCTTCCCATACTGAACGAAAGGTTCTCCTCTCGTTATCTCTCAGAATCTTAGTAGTTCTCGGAAGTAAATAATCGTTGTCCTAGGAAAGAAGGATGAAAGCGTTTCCGGTGAAAAGGCGATATGATAATAATGCTTGACTTATTTTTGTGAGTTAGGAATTCTGAAATATTATCTCCTTATGGGCGGTCGCTTTACAAATTTACTAAATTACTTACAACCATAGTTAACTTCTACAAACAAACGGACCGTTTTGCTGTGAAAGGGTTAAGACTTACGAAGTACTCTAGAAAGAATAGTTAAAGACGATAGATACGAAAAAACAGTTATATAAATAAAATGCAATTGAATAGGGTATTTAATTGAATCACTTCTAAAATTGTCTTATCAGTTTTTCGTATTTAATTTTTGTGTAGTTTGTAAGTATTTCCAAATTATTTAATGAGATTACTTAACAAAATAAACTGTGCAAAAACCCTTTAAAAAGTAATTAATTTTTCAACTATACTTAGGAACATGTACGAACGCTTCTGAAGATCAGAGAAATTTAAATTCAAATTGAATAATTACAGTAATTCAGTCGGCATCTCCGCACGAAAGAACTTTGTTATTCTGTGTTCAATTTTTATATCATAAAAGTTAGACGAATCACAGTTTTTCTAAATAAAACAAGCTTTCACACGGTTGCTTTTCCATGTGCGAGCTTAAATGGGAGCTTTTGTCAATTATTTTTTTCCGCAGTTACCCCCCGCCTTACGCAAGACTATCCCGTGCAGCCTTTCCGCCCTTCCTTTGCGCGAATTATTTCACATTGTTTAATTTACTTTCAGCAGGGATTGTAGTGAAAATTATTATTTGAATCGCACAAATAAATTAGGGAGATTTTACCGCTTTGTGATATGGAGCGGAGATAATTTAAATTCGTGTTTTAGCCCTACAAGCTTTTAACATAAAATTTTATGTCAAGTAGATTTTTTAAATATATTTTTATCAAAAAAACCAGTTGCTATAAGGGTTCAATATCAGATATCTGTTTTTAGTGCGTTTATTGTATAGAGCTCTATTATGATTTATTTTCGAAGTTAACAGAGCTTTGGGGATATGGAAATGAGACAAATGAAAGAGGTGGGTTGTGAGACAGCGTTTATTTGAGTCAGTGCAGTTGTGAGATGACTCCCGACCAATGCTCAAGTTGTTGGTGGATGTAGATCGACGGTGAATTCCCCAGGCAGAAGATTGACACCGCGTCGGCGGATGTGGTCAGTGGCGAATCCTCCATGTCGAAGAGCAACAATAAGTAAGCGGTAATGACGTTGGTGGAGTGGTCAAGGCGATAACAAGGCGTGGCTTGAAACCGCGTTGGTGGAGACCGGACTTGTGGATGTATTCAGCACTGGGGAAGCCAAAGGTATGATTGACCTATTCGGCAGATGCGCGGGAGATGAATGCCGGCGAAGATGTGGCAGGGTCTAGGCGCGTGGGAAGCGCAGGCCAGGAATGATATCCAACGCCACGGTGCTAATCATAAAACATTAGTTTGGTAAAAATAATAAAGTATTTTATTCACAATACTCCTCACTAGGTTCTCCTAAACTATAGGTTGTTGTACGGGTGTTTAGTGATGTATAAATTCCCGGGAATTTATTTCTTTGTAATATTCCTGGGAATATTCCCGGGTATATTCCCCTGGACGGGGAATTTTGGGAATTTTGATTTTAACAACATAATACCTCAAAAAGAATAATATTTATTGAATAAAAAATAAAATATACGCACATATGGTACACATAGAGCAGGATAGATCCATAAAAACTATTCCCATATATATAGGAATAGGATCCAAGAGAAAAATAACAAAAAAACACCAATCAAAATTATTTTAAAGTGAGTAGTATCTCTATATAATTGTATACTGTACAGTATTAGTAGCCTATATACACTTTATGCTAGTAAACGGTACATATAAAAAATCAATCGTAAAACTGTAAAAATGACAACTTCACAGATCGTTACTGTTCATCTGATGATACCGATTGGACACTGACACTATCAACTTCGCTTCCACTTTCATCTTCATATTCTTCTTCTTCTTCATCCGACCCGGACGAAGTTGTTGCCGACTCAAGATTATCTACGTTTTCTTTTTCCTCAGCACAGTAAATTGGATGTTTGCGTTTGCGAGTACCAGATAGGTTAGAAACGTTATGATGCGAAGCAATCTGCTCATCCGTGGAAGAAAGGGTTTTCTTGGGAGCAACTTGAGAGCCTCTTTCAGAGGAAAGAAGTTTCCAATTGTGTGCCACAAATGTTATTTTCCCTGCTCTTTGAGTTGTTAGACGATTCTTCCGTGTTGTATGAATGCGACTAAACGTGCAAAAAGATCTCTCAGTGGCTGCTGAAGTAATGGGAGCAGTCAATATTTTTATGGCAACCTGTGACAAATCAGAACATCCGCACATACCCTTTCACCAGATCACTGGCGTGTTTTTATATGACACACTTCCATAGGAATGCCTTGCTCCATGATTCTTCTTTAGCCCTATAATTGGCTAAATCAACAAGAACATTTGCACTATCAACAGTCTCCATATGACCTGCTACTTGGTCAATGAATTCAAGTGCTTCAAGTTGCTGTGCGTGGCTTAGCAGATGTCTTTGGGGACCTGGATCTAGTAGGGCAGCAGCCAGATGTATTTGAGCAATAGCAAATTCTTTGCGCTGCGCCGTCTTTTCCAGTATTTGCTTCTCTTCGGCATGTGACAGTAGAGACGCTGGAAGAGTTTTACTTAGACTGCTCTCAATATCCTCAAAAGCATACAATGCTTTGTGTGTTAGTGGATCGTCTCCCTCTAGCTGTGTAATCCAGGAAACAATCGGTCGCAGAACATCAGCTAATGATGTCACTCTTGTCCAGTAAATATCATCGTCCAACAGGCTGTTCTTCATATCACGAGGTGAAGATGAGGCAGCTTCTTTTACTGCAAATGTTTGCATGCTTACTTTACATTTCATAATGCTGTCAAGGCAATTTAAATAACTGCCCCAGCGTGTTTTGACAGGAAGATGTAGAGTCGAATTCAATTTCTTTGCTGTATTTATTTCAGTTAGTAATGCGCTCAGTATTTGTGATTGACAAATGGTCTTAACGATACTAACAACCCTATGAATGAAGACGTTTGCTTATTTGGTAGAAAGAATGTCATTCACCAATAGGTGCATTGTATGAGCTACGCACCCAAGGGGTACAATGTGCGGATATTCACTTTGTAAAAGCTTGCACGCTTTCTTCATATTGGCCGCATTGTCTCCTATCACAACTAAAAGGGGGAGGGGGGGGGGGGCATAAGTGGTAGGGAAGTCCCTAGATCAGGGGATGTCGTCTTAGATAACTGCTAACACTCAATAAAGCATCCAAGAGAAGTGTAGAAACCATTTTATTAAAAATAAAATAAATTCCCCGTTTTCGGGAATTTATTTCAAGTCGGGGAATATTCCCGGGAATATTCCTGTTCCCGGGAATATTCCCCGGGGAATATTCCCGGGTCTAAGTCACTACGGGTGTTATGTTTTCCCCATCTAAAACTTTGTTCTAAATTATGCATCGTGTCAAAATTATACCACTTTATAACTATCTAAAAGCCCTACGGGCGTGAAATGAATAAAATAATGTAAATAAAATAAATGAATAGTTGTAAGATAAAGGTAATTGATCGATTGCTAACGTAGTTGATTCCTGTTCAATTTTAATTTTAAGACAATTGGCATTTTTATTGTGGATTCCTTCACTTTTTCGGCTTTAATTTTTTTTTTATATTATACCATAATTTTGATTATTACCAATTAAAGTTGAGTAGGTTTAAGTTGGACTAAGGACCAAGTTTTGAAAATCATCCTTGCTTGAAAAACATAACATGTCCCTAGAAATTGTTAAACCATATGTGAGGCATCAATTTCCTGTTTTTCCACACATTTCATAGTAATTTGCTTCCGTTCACATTTCGACATTTTTTTCGTTTGTTCTATCATATGGTTTTGACAGCCTGACGAGGGTTTACTATTCCAATGAACACAACAGGGTCCATTACGTTAATCCCTAACAAGGTTAATGATTTATTGTAAATAGTTATAATAGAAGATATGCTGAAACCCGTGCCTTTCAATTATATCAAAAATTTACCCTAGTGAATCCAGATAACCTTGGCATTTCATTTATTTATCCCAAAAGAGATATTTATTAGAAAAATGTGTTCTAAACTTTCTAAAAACGCAACTCTTTGAAGTGTTGTTGTGGATTTTCCTTACGAAGATCAATTAGAAAGGTAAGACATTTTTTAACGTAAAGTGAACAAGTCAACAATTGTTTTTCTACATGAGAGTGAGAGGTATCATCAAAGTTTTCCCATTTTCTTTACCTATTTTAGCTAAAATTGTTAAAGCTTTCATTTGAAGCACTTTCTTAGGTTTGTTTATGAAACCAAAAGCACTTCCAAGGTATTGGATTTTAGACTAAAAATATGGCTTTTTTCTGTAGCTTGACTTCACTCAAGAACTGCTTCCTGGTAAGAAATTAGTTCCCAGAACTATATATAAATAATTTGACATATTTTGGTTGATTTGTATAGGTAATGACATTTTATAGTTATCTTGTTCGAATCTCTAGAATATTTATGTATGCTTAATTTCAATAAATCTTTAACAATTGTTGTGGCATTAATTTTGAGTCTTTTAAAAGGTATTACTTGCTTTATTATCATATTTTCATGAAAATTAGATTTAAATATGATTAAAAGCACGTTTTTTTCTGTTATTTAATATGTTATAGGCATGAAAAAATTCATAGTGTAGCTTTAAATGCATTCAAAGCATTCGTCGAGAGATTTTGCTACATTTCAAACGAGTCGTGTTTTATTAAATATTTTTATAATTTTCGGTTAATTGTTATTTTTTTAATATAAGCGCGCTCCCTCTAAAATTCGTATTTACATATCTCACTTTCAAACCATGTTTGAACGTTTACTACGGGGCTTTAAAGAGGAAGAAGAAGTACAGTCCCGTGGATTCTGACCAAGGCCGTTTTCTACTTACGGAAATTATCCGAAGAGCTCGCTTCCCCGAAAAGCACTTTTCTACGGATCAAAGTCTATCAACAAGATTAAATTTAAATATCCTGCATTACTCATTATTATATCCGTCGGTATTTTTCAACTCCTAGAATATGAGGCACGTGGAATTTTTATAAATAATATACTCATACTCGTCATTGAGGCTATTCCATTACCATATCCAACCTTGCCAAAATATTTAAATGCGAAATATATGGTCAATGCTACGTATGTAGCCGCCTATTTACCTCTGTGCGCGAAGTGATAGACAAACTATGACTGAAAATAACACTGACAGAAAAGCTAGGGAGTCAATATTGGAGCTGCCTCGACCACATGGAATCCGCTTGGTTTAATGTCGATTGTTGTGGTCGTGAATTTGCAGCTTTCAATGTATTAGCAACACACAACCCTGGATCCTTGGAAATTGACTCAGCTTGGAGGCAATAAATTTTTGTAGATTTGATATTTATTAAAATCTACAGTTTTGTTCCGATATTTATGAAATTTTGCATACTTAACGTTCCAAAAAGAAAAATACGAAGGTCACTTACAGCCCGGTCAACACCGGGGATTTCAGCAGGTATTTTATACTGTAAAGTTTAGGCGCAAATATTAAAATGTTTCCAGTTATACAAAAAAAAAAAAATATTTGCTAAATTATACAATAAAATCAAATCTGAAAAAGGGGTTAAAAGTAGAAGTCTTTAGACATTTTTATAGGCCTGATACTTTGTTTTTTTTCTGGGCTTATAAAACAACACCATCAAATGGCAGGTTAAGCCAAGGGGTAGGATGTGTACTGCTTGCAAAATTTTTTTAAAGCACCTGCAATATTTATAGGCGATAAATTATCTATCCACAAACACAGTATGAACCAGCATGATTTCGCACTACTTCTCATGAAGTTAGATTAGGTCATGCCATTGTTAGAGCGAGAGCTACGAACTACGAAACACAACAAATTGGATCGTAGGTTAAACAAACAGCCATTTAAAAAAATAATTTATTTAACCAAGACTGCTGGGCAAAAAGGTTCGCGGGCCGTATGATATGGGCCGCATGTTGCCTATCACTGATCCAAAAGGGCCGCGGATCGTATGATTTGGGCTCGCGGGCGGCGTATTGCTCATCACCGATCCAAAAGGGCCGCGGGTCGTATGATTTGGGCTCGCCGGCCGCGTATTGCTCATCACTGATCCAAAAAGGCCACGGGTCGTATGACTTGGGCTCGCGGGCCGCGTATTGCTCATCACTGATTGAAAAAGGCCGCGGGTAGTATTTTTTTTTATTTTTTTTTTATAGTGAATACCTCACAAGAGTCCCAACTGCTCCCGTCTGGAGCCAGTGAGACTATGGCATCCCCAATTGGGGGATGTTGTGAGGCTGAAGGTAAGTGGCGAAGGGAAAGAGGAAGGTGGGGAAGTACCTGGCTATTCAGATCTAGTCACTAAACACGGCTAAAGCCATTTGGAGCAACGTTTCAATTCTGAATGGTGGTCTTACACCAGGGCGATACTGGTAGTATCTTCCACTCTGGACCGATTATGTATAGTATGATTTGGGCTCGCCGGCCGCGTATTGCTCATCACTGATACAAAAGAGCCGTGAGTCGTAAGATTTGGGCTCGCTGGCCGCGTATTGCTCGTCACTCATCCAAAAAGGCCACGGGTCGTATGATTTGGGCTCGCGGGCCGCGTATTGCTTATCACTGATCTAAAAAAAAAACTCTTCAAAATTTAAGCAGAGTACCTGTCGTTTACGTTTTTACCAGTGGGTCTATACAAATGTTAGTTGGAATTTCCTTTAAGTGTTATAATTATAAATTATTTTATTAGAGGTTGCCATCTGAAAAGCTTTTAAATTTTCACTGCTCAAAACTCAGCATAAATGTTCATCATCAGAGGCACTTCCAACTGTCTTTATTTACAGCATCTTTCATAAGCAAGTTGCAACAAGACGTTAACATGTCAATCATTTTTCAAGTCCATAAATGAGATACGATATCGAAGATTTAAGTCAGTTTCCGTCGTTGCCAGACATCAATATCCACGATCATTTACTTTTATTTCAGCGAACCTATAATCTAAATTATTGTTCTAAAAAAATTGCAACAACATTCAATCTAGTAAGCGTGGTGCTTTGCCTATTTTCCAAGGGAAATTGCGTGCTCCTAGCAACCGGACATGAGCATTTCGGTCAGTCAAAGCGGACCTGAATAAAGTACAGGATCCGACACCATTGCCATCTACCGCTCGACGGGAGAAACTCCCAAGGCGCTTGGGGCGACATTTCTTGAATGTAAATCATCATTTCCATACATAAATTTTCATTTCCGTTTTATTCCGTTTGCTGGTGACAAGAGTACTTGCCGAGAAACCGACTCGATCTGAACGTTGTTAAAACTAAAATCAAGTAAAAAGGAATATATCGTAATCTTTAAAGCGTTGCAACATTGAGCTACGGGTAATCCCTTTTCATTCTTTGTCTTTGTTTTTGTGCTCGGTGCAGTGTGAATCAGGTCACCAAGAACGCTTGTGAAGGATAAGGATTACCGCGCTGAATTTTAAGATATTGCATTATTGTACGTCGCTGTTTCTCGAGAAATTTGTCTCGCAGTTTTATTCTCCAAGTTGCCTCGTAACAATGGAGTTAGATGTAATGCCGTAAAAACATGATTGAATTGACAGATACAAAAATTATGCGCATCCGTTCATTATTGTCGAGTGGAAAATATTAAAAGTATGTTGTATTTTATGTAAATTAATCCAAAGAGTACGAATGTTTCGTTCAATATATAATAAACTTCATAAATGTAAGGGGTGCAATTTTTTTCACGATTTTTAAGTTTATTTTATATTTAGATAGTTAGGTCTACAAATTGAATTTCTGTATTTGGGGATCTGGTGAGGAGACACGAAATGAAAGAAGTTATGAAGGTCACAGTGTTTTATTTGAGTCAGGTTGCCGTATGTGAGATGACTTAAGGACCGATGATGAAGACTCCGGATGCAGGCGATGAAGTGCTGGTCAAGCGCGGGTCAGTAAGTCGACGCCGCTGCTGTTGACCGGACTCGTTGACGTATCAGGTACTGGTGAAGAGCAAGGGTCTTCAGGGTGATCCAGTGCTGAACAGGGTAGCCGAAAGGTGCGGTGGACCTGGTCGGCGGTTGTGCGGGAGATTGCTTAGACCGGCGAGGATGCCGCGTGGTCTAGGTGCGTGGATGTAGCGCTGGTCAGATGTGCTGGAACCAGGGCGCTGTGATCTGGTGTAGCGCTGGCCAGGAACAATGGCCGGGGCCAGGGCGCTGTGATGATCCCGATGGAGTCCATGATTGAACCGTGCAAAGCCGGGTGTTATCGCCTCGTGCGCAGCGGAGGGGCGCGGGTTGTCACTCGCCAAGTCTTGTAAATTGTTGAACAACTGATGACTGACTGACTGACTGACTAGTTCCTTCACGCTGTCGCTTTTATAAGGTGAAGAAGCTTCTTGAACATTTTGGTTGCTATTGCCAAACAAAAATAAAAGAAAATCTAAACTTTAAAATGACGTTCGAATCAAGTAGTAGCGTACCACTACAGCTACATAGTTGATATTAAAACTTATTCCAAGTTTATTTATACGTCCTTTCACAAAACTCTCCCTTAAATATCATTGAGAAGTTTTTGAAATAGTTACCTAAAAGAGTGAAAACATATCGCGAGAAAAGATCATTGAATAAGTACATGTTTACACAAACGAGCACATTTACATTTGCAAATCGCACAACGATAAATCAACATTCTGTTTTCCATTTATATTCTCCGTATGATTTCGACCACCCTTTTCTTATACCTTCTATCCCCACATCGTTCGGCAAGTTGTTTTTGTGAACTCATCGCTTCCTGGGTAAATTTATCGCCATATTACTAATGCATCTTCTATCTGAAACTGCTTATCCGACCAAGTCGGCGAATAACTTCTAAATTATGCAACAGAGTCCGAATATGAAAGGCGCTGGTTTACACCGTTTGCCATTTGGTGTAGACAACTTACAAAATATACGTTTTCCCACCGCGTGTTTGACTTTTTATAGAGGCTGTATATGAAATGATCTTTTTGCTTAAGAAAACGTATGCCCTGAAAATTCAATATTTTTTATCTCAAATGTACGAGTAACATCTGAATGGCTGTATTTAAGTATCTTTCTCTTTTTTTCTTTTTATTAGTTTCGGCAGGATATTGTCAGCGGAAAAATATTATAAATTATTTCCACAAATGGGCTCCGTCTTTCAAGTGCTTTGTTAATACCAGCCCGCAGCGTTCTTTACTATTCCACAGTGACAATAATGAGAGTTTTGATTTAGAACGACAGTTAAAATGACTTTTTGCTGAAAGAATTCGAGCGAATTTTTTATTGCGCCGTTGGCTCGATAATTGGTTTTCATTATGAAAACTTCAACAAATTTTTAGGGTTTCTCAATGGAGATACGCTTTTTAAAATATTTTTTAAATCAACTGTTTTCTTAAACATTGGGCAACATAAAATGCTTTTCCTAATACAACTATTATCAAACTTATAAAATTTTGCTTATGATGAACTCTGCTTTTTTAATTTTATTTCTTGTATTAGGTTCCTCTTTTATCCACCGTTTGATCACTCTGAATTATTTTGTATGGTTTCTTGCATGAAAGCAATCTTTTACGTTAAAAATACCTTACATTCCAATACAATTTCTTTCACGTAAAATCAAAATTCATCGCCATTCTCTAAAAAAATTCAAAAGGTTTCAAGGTAAATTTAGAAACAATTTCGCCTTAAAAATGTTTTGGATGAATACCAAAGTTTTTTACAAAGCTGTTATTATAATTCTGATTTTTTTTTTATTTTCTCAAAGCATAATACATAAAAGACGTCGCTGATTTCGTTTTTGCCGGATTTTAGTTTTTTCATCGCTCTTAACTGGTTTTTGCTTTTCTTTCCCAACATCTTTATAATGTCAATCAACTTCATAATATTTGCTGAAAATCTTGAAAAGCCTTCTAAGAATGTCATTTGATATCGTGACGTAAAATAAATAACCGTTTGAAAACATGCAAAATAGCTTTTGTGAAAAGAATACATATATTTTATGCTTATTTTAACGTACCTCGAAAGGTTTCGTAGCGTTATTTATCAGAAATGTCCTTTATGAAATCAGAATTTTGTAGAATTCCAAAACAGAACCGTTTTATATGCGGTTTTCATTAGAAACTTTTCATGTGTTTGAGGTTTGAATGCCTATCAGACTCCTAATGAATATAAAACCTTTATTTCAATTGCTTGGAGAAAGTAGGTCATTAATCGTGTGAGAATGGAGAAGAGCACTTGGAGCAAGACATCTTTATTAGAAGCGGTCAGCCGAACTGCCACACCATGCCAGGCGGCATGTGGTACCGAGGGCGAGGGTTGAAATAGTGCTTCGCAACTTTATTGTTTCCAACAGAAAAAAAATTTAAAAAAAAAATTGTAGTTATAAATACGAGTACAAAATAATATTTTCATCCAAAAATAATATATTTATTACCTCGTTAAAGATCGACGATTAATTTCATTCATTCACTTCACTCATTCAAGATATATATCCAGCTAACCCATTGGTCGCATTTTGCACCCGTGTTCTAAAATTTATTATAAAAACACCCTAATATTGTACGAAAATGTAAATATATAGGCCTAGTCGTAAGGCAGTAGTTAACATGTCAACTGTGGATGGGACACCGGTGTCCTCCATACACAATCGAAGAAAAAAAATTAAGCGATATTTACCTTTATGTACAAAGGAACTGTATGCAGAATAATTTTAAAATCGCTTGCACTAAATATTGATTTAGAAAATAAATTATCTACGATTTTTTGGCATGCCATTTTTTCTCAAGGTCACGGTCATCACCAAAGTCAACTGGTTAAAGGCCTTAGTCTAAAGTCAATGGATATGATCTAAGTCACTAGTTTTAAGTCAGTAGTTCTATTATAAATTATTCAAGAGATTTATTTGTGCAGAGCCCTTGAGGTGATTTTTCGCGAAAACGGTGCTACATAAATTAGCAAAATATTAAATATTAGTAAGATTCCAAGACTAAACGCAACAGTGACTCAACAAATAATTTTGAAAAGTGATATAAAGTCATGAAATCTCAGCTATTTTTGTTTCATTTTTCTTCAATGAGTTAAGTTACAGTAAAATGGCGCCTATAACATAATCTTCACTAGTATTTTTCTTCACTAAGGTTAGTTACAGTAAAATGGCGCCTATAGTATAATCTTCAGCAGTATTTTTCTTCACTAAATTTAGTCACCTTAATACGGCGCTTTTAATAATCCTCCAATTCGAATCGCAAGCTTTTAAACGTAAAGCACTTAAGTGTTTGGTTTTATAATATTTGTGGTGTACCGTGGTTTAAAAATGGCGAAAAAAGGTTGCATAACACTGTCTGACAGAAACAAGTATGGCTCTTAACGATTTGGAGAATATTTGCTTAAGGGGTTGTCTCTTCCTTGGAAGGGTCTAGAAGGGTCGGCTCGTGGCTCGTGGCTCTTGTCGTTGTGCGGGTGACAACACGTGACGCGCAGTTAGTCTCGGTAAACTTTACAGAGGCGCAATTAATAACCCAGCCCCTTGACTCCACCGATATTTAAACAAGACGGGAAAATGAGTTTGTTTTGCAAAACAGAGTGTGGCGTTTGCATAATGGGCCACGGATTCCAGCGTCAGCCCTCAAATATTTAGATAGATGCACCCTCCCATTAGGCGGCGCGCACAACGTTTCCCTTTGCTGCGCACAGAACCAGAATATTTTAAAGGGAGCTTTAAAATCAACTTCCGCTGTTGATGCACGGACCCTCGATATTCTTTACTGGGATTAATATAATCGGATTAAATTACGACCACGACTAGAATGGCTCGCTCTCGGCATAATTATTTTCTTCTTTGATAAATATTTACCCAGTTTCATATTAACTGAGTAGTAGAAATCTATTTGTTTGGCTGAAGCAGCAAAATTAGAGCTTAAACAGATTCAGTCTATTCATGAAATTTGCTAAGAACTTTTAAAGAAGAAGTTTCTGTTCTGGGAAAATATGTATGGTGTTTTGATTTATCCATGAATGTGCTTTGATTTATTCAAAAATAGGTAAAACGTCGTAATATTTGTTCTGTGTACACCCAAATAGATAAAATTTAATTTAAAGCCGAGTATTAAAGCAGTAAAGTGTAAATTGAGAATGTATAGTTGCAGTCGCAATGTTTACCGATTTTGTATAACGATAATAAATATACCAAATATTTCTTCTGAAAAAACAAAAATATACTTACAAACACATATTTACACTATGCATTAAATTTTTAGTTAACGTCAAAATATTATCAGTTTTTATTAACAACGCAGTTGTCGACAAAGTAACTAGCGTGATATAGAAACCAAAGTATGTGTTCGATAAGAACTTCCCGCTTCCGACAGCGTCGAAACGACGCCACGACGTCCTGGCGCCTGGCGTCGAATCCAAAAAGTTCCAATCAATAACCAAATTAATCCCACGGAAATATTTACAATGTTAGTAATTTAGTCACTGATTTTAAGTTTTAAGCCTCCCAATAGTATTCAATTATTCACCGGGCTATTTATTAGGAGTTTTACACGTGTAATAATTTATAGATATCAATTTCTATAAATTATGTAAATAAGTTCATAGCTAGCTTTTGCAATAAATATATTTGCTGTATATATAAATATTTTTTTAATATTATGGTGGTAGGGTTTTTTGGTCTCAAATCTAAGCCATCACAGCAACCTTCAAACCCGCCGCAATCTATCATTGAACATGTTTATTTCATGTTTTATTATCATTTTTACTCGATTCTGAGTTTCACCATATTTATTGATGTCGACAGCGGTTTCGTCACTCAATTGTAACAAGGTGGTGACTGCTGGTAGCTTTATCTCAGCTTTGCTCCATACTCCACACTCTACACTACCGATTTGCGAAGTAGACTTGTTCCATTGTACATTAAATGTCTTTAATTGAACCAGTATAACTATTTGTCATAATTTAAGTCTCAATTTTCTTTTAATCTATAATAAATTAACATTTTTTACTATTTTCTCCATCTTCTAACCATTTGGAGCCAGAAATACTGTATCACACCAAATTGCGGTATGTTGTGAAGACATAGGGGAGGAAGGGAAGTGGGGGAGAAGAAGGTTGGAAAGTACCTGGATATGACCCTATTCAAATCTGGTCACCAAATACGGCTAAAGCTATCTAAATCAACAAGTCAGACCTTTACCACGGTGATAGTGAGGGTATCATCTAGATTTTACACAACTAATGAACAACCATTTACGATATATTAGTGGTTGTTTTATCAGTTGTGTAAAATTTAAAAGCCCATGGGGTTATTAAGATGAATATTTAAGTAGATAGATAGATAGATAATATAGATATTTAAGTCCTCTTTTGACTTAAACTTTTTTTACTAGCTAGGGACATATATCGAAAGCTCAAGTACTTCTGGGCGTCAAGGTAAAGAGATCGTGGCAGTTTCTCTAAATCGTTTTCGTAAATAACCGTTTGTGCAAAAAACGATTAAGGCTAAGCTTAATGCCAAATC
The DNA here is from genome assembly GCF_061612785.1 of Hesperophylax consimilis. NCBI lineage: Eukaryota > Metazoa > Arthropoda > Insecta > Trichoptera > Limnephilidae > Hesperophylax > Hesperophylax consimilis. Next base: position 21,895,863 of record NC_142838.1, read on the forward strand.
ACTATTTTGATTAATCTTTATAACGAATTGGTGTACATTATGAATACCAAAAAATATGTTTTAGATAAATTGAAGATTTTCCTATCGTTTCGTTTGAGTAAACTACAAATAAAAAAATAAATTACTCAATAAAAAATATAAACGTTAACTACTAAAAATTTTTTTTTAATAGAATTGTGTGAACGCATAAAGGAAACAACTTTTACAAAATACAGTATTATAGCTAAGATTATCTGTGACACTTTCACTTGATTAACTTTTTTGCTTTTTTTATAAAATTATTTACAAAATAAATAAAAACCACTTTTGTGCTTGAAATCGAACGTTTCTAGACCCCGTTTGTCAAGAGATTTTAATGCCTATTACCTACGATATAAGGTATGCCAAGAAAATACACATTTTTGGCTTTTAGCTTCCCCTTAAGACAGTATCTTGATTTGGTGGTTCTTGAAGCACATTGTTTTGTTTTAAGATAACGAGCTGACGTGTAACTTAAACAACCGATTCGCTTCGTTCTTACTCAAATATCTCACTATCTAGATCAAGCGTTCAAAATAATCATGGTAGCATAATTTTTATTTTTATTTTCCGAATAACGCTCTTAAAGCTGTGGTCACGTAAAGCGCTGAACATAAAAATGCACTTATCTCCGGATCTTTAAAACAGTTCCACCACGACTTCCGGCTGACTAAGTTAGAGCTGAAATAAATACTGAAAACGCCGCGAACAGACCAACCAATACTAGAACAGGGATATTTTTTAAGAACGTAATGTGTATACAGATAAAACTGACCACACCAATATTCGTAAATAAAAAAAAACACAGATACAAAATCGTACTATCAATTACACCACAATGGATTTATCCTTTGTTGTGGTTTGTTCCCTTTTCACGGATAGGCTTCATTGCTCATTCGAGCTTTGGATAGATGGCGATTTATTTTAAAAGTGAGAAACGAGCCGTGCTGGACAAAAAAAATATTTGCACATATAGAAGATCGAAGACTCATTGAAATCTCCGTTAATTTCCTAGCAGAACATCTTTATTAAACCTTCTACAGACGACTAACAATAATCATCAGAGCGAGATCTAATGATGGTGTTTTTACAAGAATTATTTGGTAAGTCAGATAGCCTGTTTTCGTGTTGTTAATCTGTTTATTTTTACAAACGTATTTAAAAAATGATGTGAAATTCATCTAAATCTGAAAAAATCGTTTAAATATTTTTTTATTGATAAAGATATTTTTATCTCCTTCTGATTAGCCGTATATATAAGCTTCATTAGGGCGCCAAATCATCATCTTAGAATATCGTTACCTACCTACTTTCTTTTAGTTATTAGCTTTGTTATCTCCAAGAAAACACCAATGGCTTCGTCTTTTTTGCATTTTTTCCAAAATTTGCCAAATCATCATCTTAAAATATCGTTACCTACCTACTTTCTTTTAGTTATTAGCTTTGTTATCTCCGAGAAAACACCAATGGCTTCGTCTTTCTTGCATTTTATCCAAAATTCGCCAAATCATAATCTTATAATATCGTTACTTACCAACTTTATTTTAGTTATTAACTTTGTTATCTCCATGAAAACACCAATGGCTTCGTATTTTTTGCATTTTATCCAAAATTCGCCATGTTTCCTTGTTTTAAAACGACCTATTTATGTGAACATATTTAATTTCTTTCCGCCAAATTGAATTAACGCAAATGTCTCTCTATTCTTGTATTCAGCATCTTTATCTATGCAAAATGTTTCCGGAATAGTATATAAATCAAGATAAAAGGAATTTTCTTTACTTTCATTAAAAGTTTTGGGTCTTATTGGCCGTTTGATTTTATTGAGGTAAAACTCCGGACAGTGTTGGATTCAAGGACTTATTTGCTCCCTTCGAACTCGCTCCCAACGAGAATAATTTCAATTCCTTAATTTGTTTTTAAGTAGGTTAAGTCTTCAAGTGTCATCAGACAAAATAAAACGGGAGATACTTTAAACTTCGACTTGTATAATCGTCGCTCTTCCGATTTCACTTATTTTTAATGTAAATTCCAGTCCTAAAGATATATATTTATTTAGTTTATTTATTAACGCCCTTTTTCGGGGCTTTTACATGATAATATTAAGAAATAAACATTACTTATTGTATATAACTGAACTGTTTCATTAACAATATTTTATATTTGTTTAAAGATAAATTGAAGATGTCCACTGACTTGGTATCATTTTTTCCCTTCATTAGTATTCTGGGCAAAGAGAAATACATTTGGTAGTTAGTCCCAGAATTTCTGCACTGAAATAAATACTGACTTCTAGTATTACGTTGTGGAATCCAAAAGTTTATCAATTCTAGCAATTCCGGACTATTTTATATAGAAATACCAAGTCAGTGAAAATTTTGTTACACTTTTGTTTTATTTTTAGTAAGAATTTGACTCTAAAACATTTTTTTGGTTAAAAAATAATTTATTTTTAAATTAAAAGCCTTTTTATCTGAAACGCAAATATTTCTCGAGCGGTGAACTCTAGCGACATGAAATTCACATGGTCTTTGTCGTTGTTTATATATTATATATTAAGAAAAATAGTGTCAAAATATAGGTACCTAGTTAAACTAATGATTTTAAAAATATTACCTAACTTCAGAAAATACTGTCGGGTTTTAAGAGGCTTAAACATCAAACATAGAATTTTAAAGATGAAACGTTTAAAACCCTTTGTGCTTTGTCTACCAGCTAACTGTATATATAAATAATAATTTCAATGTTCGCTTCTTAAAAATCTTAAATCTCCGAAAGTTTTTTACCGATTGCTTTGAAATTTTGACCCAATTTTGTCATTCGAATACGCGTGTGTTTTTATTTATATAAATGTCACATTTGATAGGTAAAACATGTATTTTTTTAAACAGCCCCATCTGTTGGACGTAAAAGCAACACGCGCTATTGTTTCTCTATCTGCACAGACTGACTGAACCACAGCAACGCGTGACGAGGTACAGCTAGTTTATGCATAATTTCAAATTTCCAAAATGTCAGCGATTATTATTTGCACAGCAGCAATAAAAGAAAATGTTTTAATATAAGTTCAATAAGCCCCTACTTTTCGTATAGTATGCTACTTATGCATATAGGCACAAAACACATGAAAAATCACGCACGCGAGCAACAGAGCCCACAATACAAAATAATATATAGAATCGTTCACTTCCGCCTCGTTTTATTCGTGCCTCCTTTCACACACACAAAGTCCTTTCAATATCGACCCATATCTCTCTGTTCACTTTCAATGGAAATTTGCACCCATTGACAGCAATGGAGAGAATAAGAGACGCCAACGGTGACTCTTTATTTATTTTTTTAAATAAACTCCTCGCATTATGTCACATAAATAAAGGCAATCCCTGAAGACAAGGCATCGACATTTCCATTTGTGTATAATGCGAATGTAAAGGTATTGAAAGTAAGTCTCAAGTGAAAACTATTCATCTAAGTAAGTTGGATTAAATTACTTAAAACAATCAATCGGAGTATTAATAAGCTACAATAGGAGATATCCTCAAGTATCCTCAATGTGAAAGAAATTATCTATATACACTATATTCTTATTTTTTGACCTTATAGGTCGCAGATTCGACTTCTGGGAGGGTTTAAAACATACAGTTTTCACAGAAATACATTTTTTTAAATATCATTCCAAAATTAAGTAAGCTTCAGATATTGCCCTGGTATTGTTTTCTTTTTTTTGCTAACTATAACCATAAATACAAGATGACTGTGCAGAGTATAGGTACATTTGTTTACAAATTAAGTGTGTAATTAAAATTAAAAATAGAAAATATTATAAAAAGTAGGTAGTATGTAACAAATATACATGGGTAATTTGAGTTTTCCTGTGACCCGCATCACTAAGCTTTCCTTTATTGAGGCAGTCATTTTACAAGTTAATTAATACACATGGATATACCAACAAATATATTAAAATAGTTTTGTTTAATTAATCATTTCTAATTTGGGTGAGTGCACCGGTAAAAGCCCTATCATTACTTTCGATCAAAATTATTATGTTATTTTTTTTAATTAATTTTTGTTTTGCTTCCATTACAGCAAGTATTTGATTTTTCTGCGTACTATTTATGTCTGTTTGTATATAGAATGGTGGTAATTGTTTTTTCGTATATCTGCTGAACGTCAAACACATTAATAATATTAAAGATTTAGTTCGAGTCTTCAAATTAGAGGTAGTATTGAAAGAACGTCGTCCGAATCGTAACGTTAGCATTGATTAAAATGCATTACCTATGCTTAAGATGACACAATACTAAGTGAAGAAGGCGTGTACGAAAATATACGTCGCGTGGCCCCGGTGAATTGGACGAATCTGCGGTCGATTTTGCATTAACAGGTCTAAAATTGATATTTCTGCAAGTTTTATCTTAATTAATTCTTTATTATTTATTACTAAAATCTCAGATCCAAATTGAACTCCTCGGAAATTTACTAATTCATCGTCAAAAAAATCTGGTTCTTGCCGCTAATTTTATGGTTGAAAAACATTTTATAAAATTTTCAAACCGTTTTACGTAAAATATTTTAATGGTAGGTTACTGTTTTTATTAATCTTAAATATAAAAAACTTAATTACACTAAACATCCCCATTATTAGAGTCTTGTGTCGCCTTAATGCTGAAATATCCAAGTTTTGTAAACCGACATCCTTTGTTCTTCGGTTTCTTACGTTATCTTTTACTTACCTAATGTTGAGACATTTGATTTTTCTACTGACCCCAGGGGGGCAGATGTGTGTAACTTTCGAACTGCAACTTGATGCCCACGTACTTGATTAACACCTTAAGTAGGCTTATTTCAAACAAAATACAAACTGTCACCTCCAAAAGCTTATTTACAAGTAGTGTCATTTTGTCCCGTGATGGAGTGAAGGTGCATCGCACCGTGGAAATAATTGTCCGGAAATGGTAGATAAACGGAAGCGGAATATATTATGACGTGAATGAGAATCGCACGAACAGAACCGTGAATGCCACGGATGCGTGTGTGCCAAGCATAAATTTGTATTTACTGAATTCTATTAAATAGGAACAATTCGTATTGTAATGATCAAACAAAGATTTAGAATTGTTAAACATTTAATTATATCTGTGCCCACGTCCTGTGCGTATACCAATATTACAAGTGCGTTGATTTTAAATGAGAAGACTACTTCAACTAAATATACCTATGGCCTGTTTTCAAAACTGACTTTATGGCTATTTAATATATATGCGCCATTGAAGATAATGAAAACATTTTTGCAGACGAGATTTCTTGGCTATTTAATATATATGCGCCATTGAAGATAATGAAAACATTTTTGCAGACGAGATTTCTTGGTATGCTTCAAATTGGAATGTTTTCATATTAACATCTACTCGCTGACGATGAGCTCAGTGATCACTACCGAAATTCTAAAATAATGTTTTCAGAGGACTTCTAATTTGGGATGCTTCGCGACGTAGGTAAATCGTTCTCGTTAAATGAATTTCAATTATTCATCACGTTCATCTCGTTAAGTGTGGATCGTTAGAAAGCCCTCTATTGCTTCTCTGTTAAAGTGCCATCGAGTAACGCTAAATGTGTGTGGTATACTTATACCCGCGAGACGAAATTACCATCCCCTAATACCAAGAAAATACACATTTCTCCGCTAATCATATTCTGTATTTGAATACACCTTTCCATTATATTGGGAAACACGCTATGTTCCCACAGCGGAATTTTATAATTAGGTAAATAAATCATATTGAAACTTTTTATAATTAATACGATTTTTTTTAATATTAATGAATTATTCAATTGTTTATATTGCCATTTTGAAAAATGATGTCATTATTCTTCTTCAAACAGAATTATTATTCTTATTTATTTTGTACAACAATACAATAATACAGCCCGAAGTTGGTAAAATGGGTTTGTTGGAATCTAACCCAAACAATATCTGTTTACTTTACCTGTAAGATCATAAAGTCAAGCGGTACCAGCAGAGCTATTGCTATTTTATTTCCTAAAATTATGTATTCCCTAAGGAATTCTATTCAGATGAATTCCTTTGTCTCCAGGTTCGCTTTATCCCGACATGACACGAAGAAGGGTTTAGTAGGTCGGTAGAGTGGTATCGACAGACATGTAGGTAGAGGGAGGACTTCGATCTCCAATGCAAAGTTTTTTAGCCGTCCCGAGTAAACGTTCAGGAGTGAAGTTTATGTTATTGTTATGGCTTTCCTACGGTAGGGTCCCGTTTCCTTTTACCCTTTCATTGCCTCGGGTGGCAAAGTTCAATGAAAAACAACAATGGCTTAATCCCGCCCGGAACGGGCTTATATCATATATTTCCGGAATGAATCGAAAAGAAAAGAAAATTACCACGTTCGTGAAACAATTGCAACAATGCAATATTATTTTTTTAAGCTTTTGAAATCATTGAACGAATCGCGACTTACATAACAGCTATTACGACCTGATTAATATATTGTTTTATTTTTTACAAATGACAACATGTTACTACAAAAGACAGATTTTGATGCCTTTGTCAATACTTGTGTTTGTTTAAATAGTGATGTGCAGAAAACGGTCATGTAATAATTAGTTGGTGACCGGATAAATCATCAAAATGATAATTCATCACATCTTTAAAAAGTTATATAAAGTCATGGAAAGTGATGAAACAACAACTTTATTATCTGGGTTAAGTAGGTTAGGTTAGGTTAAATTGAGTAAATTTTTTTTTTCATCGTTTTTAATGATTTATATCACTTTTTAAAGGTGTGTCGAATAGTCACTGTGCAGAGTTAGCATGGAACCACAACGGAAATAGATAAAATAATGTAATCTTACTAAACTTTATTTTATTAAAAAACAAATAACTTTGTTAACATCACTTTATTATATACAACCAATACATGTTTCATGAACGAAGTTCACCTCATCAGGAGTAGGTAAGTATACACCGAAGTCAAAAATTAAATAATAGATTACAATTGGAAAGAAGAAGTGGAAGGAGGGGGGAGGGGTAAGAGAAGGCTGGGTTTATAAGAATTTGGAATTACAATATCGTTAGATGGGAAAGACCAGTTAAGTGGGAAAAATTTTAACATACGTTTTGTTTAATTTAAGTTTAGAAATGGAAATTATAATTCGCAATAGGTCACGGTAGAATTAATCTTGCCAGCTGAAAACAGTTGTGTTGTCCTAGAATATGGAGAAAGGTATAATGATGCGATAAGTGGCATAATTCGAAAATTTTTCTTTTAGGTTAAGACTTCAAACTTTTGTCTTTGACATAAATAAATCTGAATACGCTCGTCTATATTATTAGTTATGTCTAAAGAATCCTTATTCCATCCCATCCACATGTTACATTTCATGGCCAAAGTTTGCACCATTTTTCAAGGTGACAGATAGACATCTTATTAGACAGGAACATCAAATATGCGAACACGCTCCACTCTCCTCACTGCTGCATTGTACTGAACAAACAAACTTACTGATTTGCAGTAATATAATGTAAATTTTGAAAATTTTGTTTAACGGTAAATCTGTTTCAATAAATTGAGTTAATTTTAATTATAATTTACTGTACTTTGGATGTGTTATTTAAGAAAATAGTGAAAAAACACCTAAAATAATATTTTTAATACGTTATGTCAAAACAATTTACAAGAAGACATGAATTTTATTATTTTGATACTTACTAAAACAATAGTTTCCCAAAAATACGATTAATAATAACACACAACCATAAAAAAACACTTTTTAGAATTCATGCGTACTTAATTTACCACGTTTTGCTTTATTGTTATGCATTACATTTAAAAATACTTCAACTGTTTTTAGCTTTTCTACGTATTTTAGACCCAAATAAATGTTTTTAACACCTGGAACAGTACCGTTCTTAATCACAATATTTAACTGCAATTTCACCACGGATTAAGCTACGTTTTTGACAAAGAAAAATACAAGTTTAAAATTGGCCGCTTTATAAATTGAACCATTTTCACGATAAAGCTGATGTTTTATTTTACATAGCGCTGGTCTATTTACTCTCATGTTCAATACGATTTCCTGCCAAGGCAGCAGCATCAAGTGCAAGATAAACTGCAAGATCAGTTGGGGGCACTTTAAGGATCCGTTAGTTTGGCGATACCACCATGGATACACCCCCAAACGGCCATAATCGTTCTAATACCGCAAGTGCATTCATCAAGGGGCTAAATAGCCATTGGAGGATAGAAGTAAATACCTTTGACTACCTAGCCTGAAACGATGACCTAGCCTGAAACTACAGGCGTTGCTTTAGATGGGGTGGTAATTCAAAAGGGGTGCTTTGCATCTTGACCTAAGTCGATGCTTTGAAGGTGAATCGTTTTTTGTTGTGAGAAGGAAATTTGGAATTTTCACAAATCGTGAGAAATGTTGTAACGTAAAAGTAAATGGAGAAGAGAAATTTAAGACCAGATTTTAAACGTCTGTTTGAAGTAACGTTCAGAATTTGAATAATTGTAAGTCAATTCTGAGTATCTTTCACCCTGAAACCAGATGCATATAGGTACATGATATTATATATTTTGAAATATCTGCAATTTTTCCTCATTTTTCTACCTTTGATTTCATAATATTTAAAAAAACTTATATTCTTAAAAGTCATTCCAGAAACGTAAGTTCCATAAAGAATATTATTCATAAAATATACGGATTGCTCGAATTCGCAATACAACCACACTCATTACTTCTTGTCCTTTCGTGTAAGTTGTTCTAGTCATTTGTCGATGAACTTTCTTTGGGGAATGTCATTAAGCCCGAGTAACACTTGGAAAAACTGGTTGAATGTATTTGAAAGGGTAGTTAGTCTCATATGGGCTCGACGATTCATAAAATTAATCAGCACTTAGCTGGCAATCACGAGCCACTTAGTGAAAAGACACAGCGCCTGCCTTTCTCAATTTTTTGCGAGGAGTGATCGTCGTTGAGCCGATTTACAAAGTGATAAGTGTCTCGGAGCGACTTGCCGAAAGGGGATCGAACATTAGTTGTGTTACCGCAGCGGGGGGCGAGCTGCTCGCATTAACTTCTCACACGCATGTGTTAGGGTCCGTTTATCGAATTCTGTTCAATTTTACTACAAACACATCTTGTGACATTTTTTTTTAATGTGGGTACCGCACCAGAGCCCCGACTTCACCCTGTGAAGATCTGGTCATAAAACATGGTTAAAGCCATTCAAGCTAAGTTTTGATTCTGAATTGTCGACTTTCCCTTAGCTAACCTGAGAGTATTTTCCACTATAGTGGAGATAAGCTTACCCCAAAAGTCAAACACAAAACAATTTTTTTGCACTTTTGTAGAGCGTAGTGACTCCTAAAGATGTAACCCGTCATTGATATCAATCTATTTGCGTTTTTATAATTTTATTTGTCCTGAAAATATTATGAATTTTCCGAAATCGGAGTGTTATTTTGTTTATTTCTGAGAATCGAGCCGCGAACTAAAGGTTTTTATTTATAAATATAATGTAATTATTACTTTTGTGTTGTGAAAAAAGATGTTAAATTTATTTCCATAATGAATAATAAAAAATACTAACAATAAGAATAATATTATTTTGATGTTTTGCAGAACGCCGTTTTTGCGAAAAATCACCTCAAGGGGGATGTAAAAATATAAAATATGGTTCTACAATGATCTATTTTATTTATTGTTTTTGTGTTTAATTCGTAGAACTCCATTTAATTTTTTATAAATTTAATTTAGATTAAATTTGATAATATTATTATTAAGTTCTGCAAGTGTTTTAGTTTTTTATTATTGTGACAGCTGTTTCGGCTTACAAGGCCATTTTCAAACTGTGGTTAGTCCACATTGAGACGACGTTTTTATACTATTTCAAATGTAAATTTTGAAGGTGCATACATTGATTTATTACTGGTTACACCGATGACATGATCTATTGTTGGTTAAACCAATCTATGTTTTCCCCTCAGTAAATGGTAATGGGTTCTTAATTATTTACGAGTGACTTTATTGCTATGAATTATTTGGGTGCATTATACTGCTTGGGTTTTGTGAAAATACTGAGAAGTGGTGAGTAAATTATTTTCAGTACTTTATTAATTAGTGTTAAATTTGGGTCATTTGTTCGTTTATTGATTTCTAATTGTTCAAGTAAATTTAATCTAATGCCCTTTTTTTCTATATGCAATGGTTTTGGACCCTTGTTGTTAAGTGGGGTATGATTATTCACCAAGAGATGTTCTGCGAATTTTGAGGATGTGTTTTTATTATTATAACATCGTATATGTTCTTTGAATCTAGTTGAGAATGCCCTCCCCGTTTGTCCGATGTAAGTGGCGTTACAATCGGCGTGGTCACATTTTAATTATAATAATAAAAACACATCCTCAAAATTCGCAGAACATCTCTTGGTGAATAATCATACCCCACTTAACAACAAGGGTCCTAAACCATTGCATATAGAAAAAAAGGGCATTAGATTAAATTTACTTGAACAATTAGAAATCAATAAACGAACAAATGACCCAAATTTAACACTAATTAATAAAGTACGGAAAATAATTTACTCACCACTTCTCAGTATTTTCACAAAACCCAAGCAGTATAATGCACCCAAATAATTCATAGCAATAAAGTCACTCGTAAATAATTAAGAACCCATTACCATTTACTGAGGGGAAAACATAGATTGGTTTAACCAACAATAGATCATGTCATCGGTGTAACCAGTAATAAATCAATGTATGCACCTTCAAAATTTACATTTGAAATAGTATAAAAACGTCGTCTCAATGTGGACTAACCACAGTTTGAAAATGGCCTTGTAAGCCGAAACAGCTGTCACAATAATAAAAAACTAAAACACTTGCAGAACTTAATAATAATATTATCAAATTTAATCTAAATTAAATTTATAAAAAAAAAAAAAAAAAAAAAAAAAAAAAAAAAAAAAAAAAAAGATCTATTTTATTACTAATTTGAGACTATGCAAACTATTTTCAACTGATGTCTAAAAATAATTCGACCACTAATACCCACTTATATATACAATGCGTTTGACCACTGAATGTAATCATTATTTACTAGCTGTACCCCGCCACGTATTGCTGTGGCTCGGTCCGTCTATGCAGATAGATAAACAATAGCGCGCGTTGCTTTTACTTCTTACACATTTTCTAAAAAACATTATGTTTAAATTTATGTTTGTCCAAAAGATGGCGGTTTTTCAAACAAAGTATGTTTTTACCTGGCACAAGCTATAATAAAGATATACAAAAAAACACACGATTTCAAATGCAACTTTGTGTCAAAATTTCAAAGCAATCGGTGAAGAACATTCGCGAATTTAATATTTTGAACAAACATTTCTTACATTTTAATTTATATTCTATACAGGCAGATAAAATACAGGACCATACTTACTTGGAAGGCCACTTGAGATTATTACAAAAAATTAGTTACAGTTTGCACGCAGAACATATATTGGAACACAAGTAATAGGAAATTCCATTATTAATTCTGGAATTAATTTTGATATCATATATATGTATGTTCTATAATTAGCGTGTTCACGAGATGAAAAACAAATGTTACGTTGGGCGGTACAAATAAGAATTCATCTTACTAAATATAATTCGTTCCTCGATAGACAGATTGAGGAGTAAGGCTTCGAATAATGTAGAGCCAATAAGAAAATTGTGATTAGGATGTATTATAGGCAAAACAAGAATGGTATTCTGACGCATATATAATGAATTTAAGGGTATGAGAGCTTAAAAGGCTAAATTTTAATGACCTGGATTCTGTTGGGCTTGTTATGCATCTTAGTTCCGGAGGAAGTTTATTCCAAGCCTTAGGCCCAGATACTTCCAAACGTGATCTTAATTAAAACTTAGTGTTTGGCTTACGAATAGGTTCCATACGTATAGCACATGATGTTGCTGATCTAAGAGTTGACTGCCTTAGACTAGTGTTTTCCGGAACGCATAGTTCAGAGATGTACGGTGGGGCCATTTCATTGATGGATTTAAACACCATCTAGCACAATTTGTACTGGATTCTTTAAGGGCACTTGAACCAGTGAAAATTATGAAAGTGTTCTGAAATGTGTGAATATTTAGAAACTCGGGTTAAAACTCAGGTCAAACTTCATCAATTTAGAATAACGACAAATTGACCTAACTTATCACTTTAGTGAGCATAATGATATTTGCAGTGCGAATCTTAAATAATCATTTTATAACATAACAATAATTGATTTTGGTTCTTTTGAACTCTTTTGATTTCCTACACAACATTTTTTTTACATTAACCCCACAAGAGAGGCCTATCTAGGAACTAGCGTCATTGATCCCTTCGGCACCGGTGCGTAGTCGGGATACACGCCACACGCGCGCCCAATATTTGTACACGGTCGACATTTGTCATATGATAACGGGTCGCTTCTACGATTCGTTCTTAAGTTCAACAGCTCGGCTGTGGAACGAACTGCCGGCCTCTGTGTTTCCTCCCTCCTACAACATGGGACTCTTCAAGACCCATGTTCACTCCTTCCTCTCCACAAAAATACCCTCCACACAGCATCCCCAAAGATGACATAGGCCTTGAGGGAAATTATTTTCTTCAGGGCCTCCTGTGTGGAGTTAATATATAAAAAAAAAATCTGTGGAGATGCTGTGTGAGGGGTCTTTTTAAGGATAGGAAGTTCTGGGAAGGAAAAAGGTATGAAGGGTAGGTAGGAATCTGGGGGTCAGTTTGTCCAGGAGTGACGGACGGGATCCCTCCCACTGTGATACAAGGCCGAGAGAGTTCCGCTAGAGAGGTTAAAAGGTCACTCTCAACCAATCTTTCGCGATCTGGACTGCAACACAGTTGGTGGGTAGACGCATCCGCCACTTATAGACCTAGACAAACCTCACCCCATGAACCCGGGCACCCCTGCTAAGTAACGAAATGCAGAGCAAAGCAAACCACTCAGAGCAACCTTTGGCAGTGGTGTTGGTTATCCAATAAATGGTTCCTGGGGCGGCGGTACCCATTCCCGCCTCGCAAATTTTACGGTATATTTACCTCTATTATTTATGTTGACCTTATGAAGAAGCTGTTATTTGTAATGAAAAAAAAAATTCAACTCGTGTTTAAAAACCCACCCTAAGGGGCAGGATCGTAGTTCAGAAGTAGGCGTCACCGAGCAAGCTCGCTCTACGCGTATTCTGGCGTAGACCCGCGGAGAATAATGGCTGGACGTGCTAGAAAAGTTTGGCAGAGATTTATGTTTGGTTCAGATGGAAGGGATGGGGGCCTTATCTCAGGGCTGGCCTAACCCCTACTGACTGTCCGAGCTAAAAGTTAAGACAACACCCAACCCTAAGACGGTGCTTTAACAGCAAGGGTGCAGAAAATTCTTCAAAAGTTACGAAATAGCGATTTACAATGTCGATTCGTATTTCAAGTCCCGTTGTGATGATCCCATCTGTAATGCTGGCAACCGTATTTAAATGATTCCTATTGCAAGACCTTTAGTGATGATCCCATCTGTAATGCTGGCGGCCGTATTTAAATGATTCATATTGCAAGCTCTGTTGTGATGATCCCATCTGTAATGTTGGAGGCCGTATTTCAATGATTCCTATTGCAAGACCTTTGGTGATGATCCCATCTGTAATGCTGGCGGCCGTATTTAAATGATTCATATTGCTAGCCGTGTTGTGATGATCCCATCTGTAATGCTGGTGGCCGTATTTAAAAGATTCATATTTCAAGCCCCGCTGTGATGACATCTGGCTTTCGTATTTAAATGATATCACCCGCATTTACCATCTATTAGTTATTTTGTCATTTATTGGGTACTAATTTCTGGTCGAACCGTGTTCAACTATCGTGCGCAGGAGTCCGATTCGGTAGTTTCCGGTCGTTCGGCGTTAGAGTGTTGAAGGTCAATTTTGTGAAAAAAATGTTCGACTTTTTTGTTCAATTATCTTATAACATAAAAAAAAATCACCATATGTTTGTTATATAATTAAAATGAGATGGCGAAATACTATTTCAAGCAGGTGTAGGAAAGACAGAGAGTATGTTAAATCGAGTAAAACCAAAGGTTTTTAATGATTTCCATTCAAATATAGATGGAAGGAATTTCTAGTGTGTACTATATATTCAGTGTTTAAAGAACACTGTTATTTTCAAATTCAAAGTTTAATTTCTCATTATAAAAATGAATAATGTAACGTTATCTTTAAACTCTTTTATCATCGGCCGACGAATACCCATTTTCTTGGTCGTTTTTTTGATCTACGCTTTCGGCCTTTGCCTTGTTTTTGCTCTCGCCCTTCGCGCGATTATTTATACAAGAACCTGAGAAAAGCTGGATTTTGTAACGTAATTACAATTTGAAACATTGCCGTACTTTAATTAAAAAATTATTTTTACTCCGGCGCATCTTGTAATTACAAATCGGATAACTGTAATGATGAGAAATTATTATTTCTTTGTTCCAAAACTTTGTGTTTATCTTATCTCATTCCTTCATGTATTCATTTAATTAATGGTTTTTCTTTCAATACTGTGGGTAATATAATCAAAATTCCTAGTGTATACTTTATGCGGTAAAGGTATTTAAAGGGAATGCGTTGATTGTACATTTACTTGTGATTGAGATCATTTACAGAGATTGAGGTACATTTACTATGTTTGGGGTACATTCACTGTGAGTGAGGTACATTAATTTACTGTGATTGAGGTACATTTACTGAAATTCAATTGTGGTGATAAATGTATTAAGGGAATAAATTCACTATACATTTACTATGATTAAAATACATTTACTGTGGTTAAAGTACATTTAATGTGATAAAGTACATTTACTGTGGTTAAAGTACATTTAATGTGATAAAGTACATTTACTGTGGTTAAAGTATTTCACGGGTGTGCAATGTGTGCATTGATTAGGATTTCTTATTATTTGTTTTCTAAGTTTTGTGAAATCTCTGATTGACTTGTTTGTTTATTTGAGTTCAGAATTTTTGATTAACAATTACGCATCGTAAACTATTGAGTAACTTTGTAATGAAAAAAATAAAAATAAATGCCAAATTCCCGCTCCTATATCCATTATAATATTATCGAATGTTCTAAAAGTATGTATTTTCTTAATTCAGAGTACATTTCAATATTATTTCCTACTCCAATGTAAAAATTTTTACAAAGAATATAACAATCATAACAATAGACACCTGCCTGGAAACTGTAAATGGATGAAAACTATTCAATTAAGGTATTTCCTAAATAAATGATAAATTAATCTATTAAACCATTTTTCAAATAACTGGAAACACCACAGTAACGAAGATAGGAAAATCCATATAATTGTAATAAAATCATTGTATACCATCCACGTGAACCCCTCCCCCCCACGCCCCTCGCCCCTTCCACAAATGTTATATACATAAACCATAGTTTAAGGAATAATTGTACCAGTCTAAAGATGGCTATAATAAGCTGAAATACATATTTATAGTTATAATGGAATTCCAAATTGTCACTGACAATTACGAATTGTCAGTGTCAAAGATAAAATATGTAAACTATCAATACTTTTCAAATAAGTGTAATTCATTTTTTATAAATACTTTTCCACTTGTACCTACATCAATTTACGCAATATTTATTATAAACTACGTAAATTTCTGCTTTTCTTTTTTCCAAATGGTAGGCTTATTTTCATGGTTTTGCCAAATTAACCATTTTCTTTTTGATAAAGCAATAATTCTTTTTCATTTATTAATTCCTTAACTTATATCTAGTATAGATCTATGTCATGAATTTCATTGTTTTTGATGTATCTTCAAACAAATATTTCGTATGTGTTATAGCCGAATATTGTAATGCAAATTAATAAACACACATGATCCATTTTGTGATAGTTGTTTCACACTAACTTTTCTTTCCATTACTGCGGTAAAACTACACGTTGTTAAATGATGTAGTTTTCATTACAGATACCAAAGGCATTCGTGAACCACATAATGCACAATCCAGTTGGGACATAGGGTAGTGTGGACTTTACACCCCTAAGGGAAATCTTGCCACAATTTTGAAATCCATTACTTAGTCACCGTTGCATTCGAAATTTCAAACACCGACTTCAACAAACTCAGTATCTATATTAAATAATTAACGTATATATTAAATTCGTGGAAGTTTAATAAGACATCTATTTGCTGAATGTGTTAACAAAGAGTTTTCATGACTTCAAAAGCTTGTCGAAATCCTAAAATTAAATAAACTGTTTAAATATTTTCACATAGCAACAGCATTCATTGTTTAAAATTTTTCATGTGGCATTGGTTTGAGCTTTTACCAATCATTAACCTGAGAATATCGGTGTTTATAGGTACTTATGATATTTGTTTATTTGAATAGATGAAAAAGATGTTTGGTAACCAGTAACAAGAAAATTGTAAATTGTTCAACGGTGTTGATTTAATATATCTATTGAAAGCTTCACACTCAATTAGGGATGAATATGAGAAGCTAATTAAGCCTAACATTTCCTCGTCACAAAAGTCTCACGTGTGTGGATTGAGCCGCATTGTCTTCTTGGAAAAATCCCGTTTGTGTGGCATCTATTTCATTCAACCGTGATATCTCCCCGTCGTTAATCATACTTTGTGCGACAATGTCGCGAGTAATATGGAGAATGAAAATTATTAAATCAAACCGACACAAGAAGATGTTCGTAAATAATTTAATTTACTCCCTTGTGTATTGAAACATCTCATATTACGGGAAGACACATAGTTTCTGAAAGATTTATGAGCATGGAAAATATGGAAACGGTTTGAGAAACTATGTTCCTATCACGAAAATGTATTACTACTGCCTGCTACCAAATAAATACACATTAAAAAGTTTTAAAATTAATAATTCAGTTTAAAAATCTTTACAAATTGCAAATTTTCTTTGTTAAGACATTACCAAGAGACACGGCGGAAGAATGATATATTTAAAAAAAAATAAGTTGTTCATTCATATAATTCAAAAATGAAAAACGAGGAAAAAAAATTCCCTCTGGGTCTACGTCAACTTTGGGGATGCTGTGTGAAGAGTCTTTTTGAGGAGGGGAAGGAGTGAACATGTTGTAGTAGGGAGGAAATACAGAAGTCAGCAAATCGTTCCACAGCTGAGCTGTTGAACTTAAGAACGCGTAGTAGAACGAGAACGACCTGTTCTCATGTGACAAATATCAACCATGTACATATGTTGGGCGCGCGTTATTTGTTTTTCCCGACTCTACAGCGGTGCCAAAGAGATCAACGACGCTAGAACCGTAGAACAAAGACAGCATACATACCTAATGCATCAGCTCTAAAGATTACGTTTGTTAAGATGGGAGAATCTAACAAACGGACCGCCCGTTTCTGCACACAGTTAAGGTTTTTTTAAGGTATTTTGGAGCTACAGACCAGAGGTGGCTGCTAAATTGAACAGTGAGGCGCACTTGCGATTTGTACTTTTTCAGCAGTTGTGTACTATTAGTCCCTGGTACTGTTGTACCTAGTACTGCCGTATACAATAAGTTCAGCTTCTGAGAGACTAACTTGACTCCAATATCCAAGACAATGCTCAACAGTTAATACATTATTGTTATTATGTTTCCCCTTTGTTGGCGTGATATATAAATTCTTTATTAATTTACTTGCTGGACTTCAAAGGGTTATTATAAACGGATCGATATTTTTGAGTGTTTAAAAAAATGCTCACACTTTCATCAGAAAAGTTTGCAATTTAGATTAGTTACCAACTAATGTATACGTATGAGCAGTGTGAACTGTGTAGAGTTGAGGTAGGTACTTAGATAAATAAAATAAATTAAATTTTATCCAATGATACTAAACGTGACTGACAATAAATACTCAGCCAAAAATCAATTTCACAAAAATCTTTCCTATATTAAAAAGTCAGCATGAATATTTCCTTCCATTCTTTAAATGTCTTCTTCCTATTCATTCTAATATTTCCTCGAAGATGAGTTATTACTACCCCTCCCCCTGTGAGTGCTATCTGCACCCCACAGCACTAATGACTCCTGGCCTGACGCCAAAATATAATAATTGTGCACCGTTCGAGTTGAGCTGAACCCAACCTACCCGAATCTTGTTGGATTCAACTTCTCTTGGGTTCATATTCACTGTATTATTATAGTTCGAAATAGTTTTCAATCGCGATTTTGTAGGCAATTATGTTTGATGATTGTTTTGATGAGTTTGCGGAATGTAAGATAAATAAAGTTAAATAATACTATTTCCTTGCATTATATTCGTTGTCCATACAGCCTTGAGGAAAAAATTGAAGTGTCTTTTTAGGGAACGGAAAGTGAGGAAGATTTGGGAATGAAAAAGGTATGAGCGGTGAGTAAGAATCTGGGGTCAGTGTATCTAGGAGAAGCGGACGTATGATTCTATCCCTACCACTGCGGTTCAAGGCGACGATTCGAGAGAGTCCTGCCTGGTTAAAAAGATCTCCTTCAACCAGTCTCTGTAAATCCGGTCGCCACACAATAGGTGCAAACGCATTCGTCGCCAAGACCTAGAAACCATCACCCCATGAACCCGGACATCCCTACCAAATCACCAAACGTAGCAAACCATTTGGGGTGACCTATGGCAGAGGTGTTGGTTATCCAATAATAAATGGTTGCCAGGCGGCGGTACCCATTCCCGCCTCCCAAATTGTTTTATTTGGTACATATAACATTATTTAGCAATATTCGAAACACATTGTGGACAGGCAAAATCACCTAGAAGTTATAGATATTTAAATCCCTATTAATAATGTGACACCAGAGCTCACCGCAGGAGAGTTTTAAATGCTGTAGACAAAATTATTTTTTCTGCTTGACGGTTGGAATTTACATAATATGTAATTCAACAAGTCACGATTCGGCAATATTTAAAAAAATAATATAATATGCTTAGGTACGTGCATTTTGTTTTATAAATTGGAAATATCCTAGCATGTATTAAAATGCACCAGGTTGAAAATGTTTGAAGCAAAGGGTATTATTTTGTAATAATAACACGATCGCTTTTGCGAGTGGACATCGGTTAATCTGAACATATTGTTTTAACTTAAAAAATAACAAACACAGCATCCCCATCAGCGTCGAGAGAGTGGGTGTAATCCTCCCCTTCGTAAAGCCTGATCCATCTCGAGTTGTTCATATATTATTTCACACACCTGCCCGGAGTGCAGGAGATAAGCCCATTGTGGAAAGCCATGTTTTCAGTTTACACTAGCTACAGCCGCCCAAACAGACTGCTGCAGTTATCATAACACTGGGAACTTTGGACGGAAACCGCCCAACGTAAATATTTAGAAATTTGGGAGGGCGGCTCTTTCACTAACTTGTAGCTTATGGGCTTTGTTTTAAAAAAATAATGTTTTTTTTTGGTCTAGGACTCTTGACTTTTTATGGTACAGCAAACAAAACGAAAGCCTAATTATAACCAATTTTTATAATATTCTTATTGTGTGAAGTGATATATTTTAAGTGTTACATAATATGCTTATATCACCTAGCATTTTTTTTAAATATACCAGTCTAATAATGCCTGAAATTGTGTGAAACCGGCTTAACAATATACTGATGAGGAGAATAAAAAAAACGAAATAATTTGTTTAAAATAATTAGATTAGATTAATACCATACGTTTAAAATCACCAGTACAATGTCTTTAATTGGGTGAAACCGGAGAAGTCACAAACAATAAACTGATGAGAAAAGAATAGTGAAATAAATATATATTTATGTCACTATTCGTTATATTTACGTATAAAACAATGGAATCCCAACCGAATCAACAGCTTAAATAAAGATAACTCACACGACATGTAGGTCGGTACGTATATTATAAGAAGAAAAAAAACTCAATTTATCAAG
This sequence comes from Hesperophylax consimilis, assembly GCF_061612785.1. Classification (NCBI taxonomy): domain Eukaryota; kingdom Metazoa; phylum Arthropoda; class Insecta; order Trichoptera; family Limnephilidae; genus Hesperophylax; species Hesperophylax consimilis. The sequence continues at coordinate 21,915,865 of NC_142838.1, forward strand.
ATTCTTATTGAATTCATGTGAAGAATGGTGATTTTTATAAACGAACTGATAACTATTTAAAGCATACATATAGCTTGTTAAATATAAGTATTTACCAAATAAATTACTTCTATGAAAGTTCCTGATCCGTTGATCGTTATTATTTGGTTTTTTTTTTTATGCAAATCTGATTTTTCCATGTGTGGCGTTGCGTACATTGATTATGTGTGTAGGGGTAAGCATGTACAAACACATACAGTCATGTGAACACGGCTGAAACCGCAATCAGTAAGGATTAGCTCACTCCCCGGTTTACCCCACCATTATACGGTTGATATTGAAAATCGCAGCTGCCCCTCTCTACCCCAACTTACCCTTCTGATCCCACCCTTTCCACCCCTGGGAGGTGTTAAAAAACGTGTTTCCTTTTGGAGATGAAACACACATAACGTGTCACATCCCGTGACAAGGCCGGAATCTAAATTCTACACCGAACGCAAGAATGGGAGGTTTTTTGCACAAATATAAAGGAGAGCAATTTTAGTATTCTGGTTTTAATATAATACCTGTACCATAATTTGTACTGTGGTTAATTTTGTGAGGTTTATGTAAGATTATACATACTGATGATAAAGGCATTAAAATATTGTTGGCACACAAAATCTATTGAAAATATTTCAGAAATATGCTTTTCATTTTCAAGAAAACATGACATGTATTTACAATTAGGGTTGCGTCATGTCAAGAAAAACAGAATACAATATACAAAATTTCTTGAATGTGGATAATTCAAGAAATGTGCACAAAGTCATTTTTTCGAAGGCGTTTTTTTTCATATATTTTAGGGAGACGACGTATGTAGTATATATGTAAAATATCCACCCCATTTCCGATTCAATTCTACAGTTTATAGATATATATCTGTTTTTAATTTCTTATACGTAAGTTTTAAGCTTGATTAAAATAAATTATTTTTAACTCTAAACATTTTAGAATATTTATTGTAAACACGTAAATATTTCAAAAGACTTTCAAGTTGAATTATTGCTGGAAATTATTTTCAATGAAGTTTTGATTGAAGCGAAATTAAACTTCCCCTAAGACATTAGTTTTTACGTTTAAATGTTATTAATTTATTATTTACCTCTGCTTAAACAGTAATAATTTCCCATGACAAACAACATGCCGGAAGGTTTTCCAACGTCGCTGTTTACTCATTATTTGCCATTCCTCTTTTGTATTTCCTCTTCTGTATATCAACTGTCATAAATTGTAATAAATTGTGTTTGTGTCTTTGCGTTGTTTCCCGTTTTTCTCGTTTCACTCTACATCTTCCCTGAAATTTTAGGTCAAGACAAACCTCATCCGGCCGCATTGTAATTTATTCCAAAACATTTCAAATTCTGCATGAATACTTGAAATTTTCATTTTTCTTCTTCTTTCGAAAATGTGCCATTATTCAAAAGATGTTAATTTATTTTCCCTTGTTTTCAGGTAAGGAAGCTGCCTTGAATTACAATGAATAGAAGACCTGAGATTGCCTGAGGGGAGGGGGAGGGGGTGGGGGGTGAGCCACATTCGCATTAATAATGTATAATATACTGAAGACTTCTACGCGATACCAACAGTGAGTTTGAGTTTTGTATCTAAATTTCGGGGAATATATTCACGTACATTTACGTCGTTTTCAAGAGAAAACCGAGTCTTTAAAAGATATATAAATAAAAATCTACAAACCAAAAATAGTAATTTCATATGGAAGTTAACCTTAACGTAGTGAATATAAAAGGTAATCGAAATACATTATCCGTCATTATGTTACTTACGCAAAATCGGAATGATTCTAGTCCTCCAAATGATGTTTGTTTTTATATTTTTTTTATATTAATTATTATTCAAATGATGTGTACTTACTTATTATTTCTTATTGCAACTATTTGTTTGTGTATTTATTACCATAATCTCTTTAATATGGCTCCATGATAACTCAACACAGTGACTATTCAACACACCTTTAAAAAGTGATTTAAAGTCATTAAAAACGATGAAAAAAAAAATTAAACCTAACCTTACCTAATTTAACCTACTTAACCCAGTTAATAAAGTTTTTGTTTCATCACTTTCCATGACTTTATATAACTTTTTAAAGATGTGATGAATTATCATTTTGATAATTTATCCGGTCACCCTTTAATATATAGTGTTCTGCTGTTTTATGGATACTCTATATGACTCAGTGTACCAGGAGGAATCACTAGAAAATCATTTTTTATACTTCAGCTATTCAAATAATATATCTTTGATAAAACCTTTGAGCTTCAACTATAAAGCATTGAAGGACCTATTTCGTTTTGGACTTTATTATTTATGTAGTGATGAATGTCCTCCTTGTTCTTTATCAGCCGTTCGTTTGTTTCATCCCACAAAGTTATCCGGTGAATTCCGCTCGTTAATCATTAAACTAAAAAGGGCGACGCAAGAAAGATAGCGAGTGTCCTCTGTCCTTCTCACAAAAAGTGCACAGCTTTCTACCAAACTGCACAGTCCGCCGGATGTTCCGGGAGACATGACGAGCGACGGGAAGTCGGCAAACCACTTCCGGCGGCGCCATTATTTAGTTTTTATCACATAAACTTATCCGCTGCCATTCTTTTCAAAGTTCGGCTTGGAGGCTCGGTCTAACATCTCGTGTTTTAAATGTCTCGTAAGATTTTAATAATTTACTATTTTTTCTGTAAAATCTTTTAATTTTCTTTTTTAAAAAATCATCGTGACGTGGGATGATCATGACACAATATGTGCAGCTTTTTGCAGCGGATTCAGGCATTTTAGAATTCAAATTGTAAGGGATGTATGTTTTTTTATAGATAGTAACCTACATAAAAATACATGCGACGGTTACCGTGCGAGTAATATTATATTGTCAACAGTATGCACAGACAACAAAGGATTTTAGACTTATTCCGACCGTTCCCTTCAGGTTTTTTAATATTTTAGCCCAGTTTGCAATGTGTCCGATATATTTTAAATATGTATTTTATTTTCGTAAAACCAAACAAAGTTTAACAAAGCAGATAAAATTACATTTCAGGTTAAATGGATTGACAATAAACATTGGTATTTCTTAGATTATTTTTACTTTATTTTTTTGCTCCAAACGCAGAAAATTTGATAGAACACAATATTTCGTTAACATGTTCCTTTTGTTTAGGGAATTTATAAGAAAATTGTAGCTTACACTTACTATATTTATCTCGTTCATACAATAAAAAAAGAAATAATTTCTTGGATTCTTTATTTTGGCTGCTTTTAGGATTATTTTATAATATTTTGATGGTAAACTTTGAATTAGGGGCAAACTGAAGAACACCTATAAAATCACGTATTTCCGCATGATAATTTTTTTTAATCTATGGATGCCTGGTTATGTTTGGCCCTTTGCCCCGAAGGGTTAATATTTTAACCAACCATCACGCTGATTCTGAGCAAGAGAAGGCAGAGAGAACGACCTCCAAATAACTCGGTCTTGGTACACACTCTTTGTCTCATACATCGTCCCATGCATACTCTTCTAGTATCTGACTCCTGACATGGCCCGACTCAAGTATCCGATTAACTTGATCGTGCCTGATGCATGTCTTCTTCAGGCGTCCTCGACTTCTATTGCCATTCACATTTGTGTCCCATATTATCCTTACACCCCTTTCTTCGTTTATTTGATCTACATGCCCAAAATAAATTCCTTCAATAAATAATTAATATTTACATATCGTTAAATTGTCATATTAAAAAAAATCCATTTGCAGATCCAGGTTTGAATTGATAACTGATTATTCAAACATGACCTTTGTGTGTACCTAATAATCACCAATGTGTACCGATTATTTTAACATCGCCCACAAATAATGAATCATTCACCAATATCGCATTGCGGCTAATAAATCATACCCATGGTAACTGTTTGGTTAAATATCCACTAGAAGTACTTAATCAAATAGGTTCATCCTGTTTTCATTCGATATTATATTGTTAAAGCTTCAAAGGACTGTACTAATTTATTAGTTCCTTTAATGATAACGGATAATAACTTCAAATTAAAATACTTTATTAGGACAGGTTCAAAAATTCGAAAGGATGAAAGTAGATTAAATGCTGTTGAAATGAGATCCCTGAGGCGTATGTGTGGTAAAACCATGTTTGATCGTGTGAGGAATGTGGAGATCCGCAAAGAGTGCAAGGCTGATGTAAGCGTAATGAGTAAGATTAAGAAAGGGACGCTTAGATGGTTTGGGCATGTAGAGCGAATGAGCGAATACAGGAGTGTAAGGAGGATATATGATGCAAATGTGAATGGTAGCAGAAGTCGGGGACGCCCGAGGAAGACATGGCACGATCAGGTGAATCAGATACTCGAGTCGGGCCATGTCAAGAGTCAGAATAATAGAAGAGTATGTATGAGACGATGTATGAATGTGAATGAGGCAAGGAGTGTGTGCCAAGACCGAGTTGTTTGGCGGTCCGTCCTCTCTGCCTACCCCTGCGGGGAAACGGCGTGATGGTTAGTTAGTTAGTTAGTTAGGTTCAAATGTTTAAGTTTATTTTGAGATACTAAACACACTTATGTTCGAATTCTGAACAGTACTTATTGATTATTAATAAATTACTAATCTATTTATCCTCCATAATATTTTTTTTTCTTCTTTCCAAATACAATAATTTGTATGGATTTTAATTTTGTAATATTTTTTACTTTGTAACCTAGTTATATTATTTTTTCGCAAATTTACACTCTTCTGCTATCCACAAACAAATGCTTTTAATGGAAGTGTAGTATAAATTAAAACAGTATGACTTGTAAACATTGTAAATTTGTTGTAAAAAACATAAATAATAAATAAATAATAATAATTTGCTCATTATTATGTTTTTGATAGGTATCGTCACAATATTTGAGTTTAACATAGCACTAAAACAGTTGCATCGGTTTCATACAGCATGTTTCAAACATATTTTTCGGCTTAAATTAAATAAAACTTTCACTTTAACTAAATTAAATGATAAATTAAGAGATGCTATCAGGCTTATAATAAAATTCAATGTGAAACTTATCGAAAAATATACATGTACCTAACATATACGAGTAAGATATGTTTTCTTTTTCTTTATTTATTTATTTGTTTCTCTATGATAAAGTACATTCATGTATTTTTTTTGTTCAACTTTTTTGTGTTCTATTTAATTGATTTTTAGTAATAGAAAGTATGTAGGTACGTATGTAGCAATGCTCGATAATAAATGGCAATAATTGAAGGAAAAAGTATTAAAAATTGGCACGCTCATCCGGCATGTGTTTTGGGAGCTATGGCATGACTTATTTCTTCTTCGGACGTCTGCGCGAGTTTCTTCAGATTTTCCGACGAAGGTTCCTGCTAGTTTGAAATTCTAGTTAGAAATCATAGCTTCACAGTAGAACCACATAGATAGCCTTTTCAGTAGAAACATGGCTTACAATCTCCGACCTACAACTTGTGGCAGTCGTTAGGCGGATTTGCCTGTAGAATTTTTCATGGGAACAGTGCGCGGCAACGTGCTGGCCCGACTTTCCATGTTCGCGCTATGTGAACTACTTTGCAATGTCACGAAACATGTGGAAAAATGTACATTACAGATATTACTTGAAGTAATTGGTACTTTAGACGTAACATCTGGTGAACTTTTAGTTGACGAAGGGCTAAGATTGTTAGAAAACTACTTACATCGGTTTGTTTTTTTGTGTCAAAAAATGACACATAAATCTACTAAAAAGCTTATTGTTGATGGATGGTTTTATAATAATGTTGAACAATTATTAAACGAACGTACCACAAAGAAGATGAATCAACTTAAAGAGAAAATAATCCTTACTTAAAACCAAAACACTACAATTTATTGCAAAAAAAAAAAATTTATGACTTCACAGGAAGCCCTTAGGAAAATAAATTCCTCCCTGGCCTGTGTCATCTTTAAAGAATATGTAAGTTTATAATAAATGTTATATCAATAGTAATGAAGGGTAAAATAGCAAACTTAAAATCAATGTCTAGGCGCGTAAAGTCTTAACCTTTTTTATAAAAGCATGTTTGTCTGAAGCGACCAGCCAGGTAATTATGTTTTTCTTTATCTGTTTGTAAATAATTAGTATGTTTTTCTGATTTTGTTTGTAAATATTAAAATTAGATAGAGCCTACGAACTAATAAGTTGTACAGCGCCCTTGAAGAGATTTCCACAAAAAGCGGCGCCATACAAATTATCCAATTATTATTAATATTGTTGTGTGGAACCTCTTTTTGAGGAGATAGTGTAGTGAACATGGGCGTTAAAGAGAATCATGTTATAGGAAGGAAGAAACACAGAGGCCACAGCCGAGTTGTTGAACTCAAGAACGAGTCGTTGAAACGACCCGTTCTCATATGACAAATTTTAACCGTGTACAGTTAAATTTTGGGCACGCATTTGGAATATTTCACCGGTGCTGAATGAATCAATGACGCTTATGTAATTAAATGAGGTGTATAATTACTCATATCACAAATTCGGTTCATTATTCCCCATAAAGCATTTTATTTAGTAATAGATGATTCATTTTCAATTTAAATGATGTAACACACGTACTGATGGAAGTACTTTATATACACGAGATTTTATATTATATTTGTGGTACAAAATACCCACATGAATAAATGCTATCACGCGTTAATCATTATGAAAACCAATACGTATATTGTATTACAGAACTTTGAAAAGCACTTCAATAATGAGGAACTAAAACTTTACTCTGGGTAACGTTATTTTGGGTAACCTAAAGTCTTATTTCGAAAGAAGTACATATTTCATATTGAACTTCGAAATTCGTAAATATTTGTATTACCTTTGATTCCCTAATTCCCTTAAAAAGTCAGCCTTAAATTTGAACTTTCAACCATTAAATGTAATTTTGTTTGTCTTTCAATATAATATTTTTCAAGTAAAATATGAAAATGTAACACCCCGTACAATAATAATAGACGTTTAGTGTTACAAAAGTGTCCAAATAAAAAACGAGTTTAGTTGATTTTTACACACATAACACATTTATTTAATTTGCGCCTTTTACTATGATGTGTTCTGTAAAATACATAATAAGGCATAAAATTTTCTGTTAATAAATATATTAAAACTTTTTACATTAACTCAACACAGGAGGCCTTGAGGAAAAATATCCCTCAGAACCATGTCACACATCTTTGAGCATACTGTTTGGTGGGTCTTTTTGGGAAAGGAAGGAGGGGAAGTTCTGGAAAGCAAAAAGGTATGAGGAGGGGTGCCTAGAAATCAATGTCTCCTGGAGTGACAGTCGTACGAAGACGATGGGTCCAGACAGAGTCTGGCTGGAGGGATCAAAAGGTCTCCATCAACCCCTCAATCCCGATCCGACCAGCCACGCAGTAGGTAAACAAACGCATCCGCTGCCAAGACCTAAACAAATCTTACACTGTGAACCCGGGCACCCCTACTAGGTCACAAAACGTAGTAAATCTCTTGGGTTAATCTATGGCAGGGGTGTTGGTTTTCCAATAAATGGTTCCCGGGATGGCGGTACCCATACCCGCCTCCCAAATTAGATTATTACTGACTTACATGGTACCAAATTACTTCTTATATTTTCTTGTTATTATGCAAAGCAGGTACTATATACTTCTCATTTGTACGCCTCTATACAACGATACCGAATCTACATGGAACACGATACGCTTATTATACTCCTGTCCTGTTTACATTTTCCCTTTATTATTATACCTAAATATAAAAATCTTCAAAGAGTGAAAAAATAAATTAAATTAAAAAAATAGAGTTTTTATACGCTCATCCTTGCGAAGAAACCATTGGTATTGAAACATATGGTTTAAAATTTTTTTAAGAATAAACCTTATATCGATGCCGTAAAGGCAAAAGGGCGTAAGGAACAATTTCGCAAAAATGAGTTTTTTTTGTCTGATCAAAACTGTATAATTAACTAATTTTTGACGAAATTGTCTCTTACGCCTTATTGCCTTTCTGGGTCGGTATTTTCTTCCGATGAAGCTTATATAATTTGGGGACCAGGAGGATACAAATATTTCTATAATACATAATAAATACCAGAAAATAGTTCTTATACTTTATTTTATTCTTATTCTTGTATTTTATTTCTTAAATTGTGATCTTTATTATTGAAAATCGTAATTTTCTTAATTTCAAATAAATTAGTTAATGAATTAATTGCGATTGATGAAAGCGACACTCAGAACCGAAGAAGCTATAACCTGAGAACGAGAAGAGCCGACCCCAACAGCCTACCTAGGCAATGAGTTGGGATAGTGCTAGGAAGAAGAAGAATTAATTGCGATTAAAATGCCTGCATATTGATTTTTAAAAATGCTACATTTCAGAAATAAAATGCAATAATTCCAGCCATCTGCAAAAAATAAATCCCTCATCCTATGAGAGTCAAAAATCAACCTACAAAAAACGGCTTGCAGTCAAAATATATAAAAATATATCCCTCTGCCTTTGTGAATAGAGAGTTAACCGCTGACGTGCACTCGTTACACGAGGGCCGGAAAAGCGGAAGCAATGAGTTGGTACACACCTGTCACAGCGCGCTCGTCAGGACGTTTTTAGTTTGTCTTTGAGAGAACGAATCCACGAGAAATATTTTAATACGAAAACTAACAGCATAAATGATAATTTTGATGCAATGTTCGCTCGCTGTGTGCAAATTAGTGGGATTTTTACTGCCTTTGTCAGGATTCGTGGTGAAAGTTTAGAGGCCGATTGAATTATTTTTATTTTATCTCTCGAGAAGTCAACATATTTAGGAATAGTGATACGATCGACCCAGATGTACACGAGTTTTGACACTAGTTATTAATATATTATGTTTTCTTATTGAACAATTCAATGTACTTAGTACTGTACAATTTTTGATTGTGAAAAAGATATTTGAAACCTCTATTTCTTATAATATATTATAATAAAACAAATATGTCAGTTTCAAAAATAGAAATCTATTGCTCATAATCTTATTAAACTACTATTAAAAACAATGGTGTTGATCTAGAAACTTTTTAAAAAGTATTAGCAAATTTCAGATTGTCAAAGTTATTCGAATGTTTTCAGTTCCCTTTTCACCTAATTTTTTTGTTTTTATTTAAGAGTTCAGATACGTAACCTCTTTAACGGCAGCTAAAGGGCAATTTCGGCAATTTCTTTCAACTAACCTTGAATAAAAACGTACATCATGAAACAGCTAAACTTGTCTGACATCCTTTGTTTAATATCAATGCTCTTACAAAAATGTCGTCTGAGACGAAAATTTAAAAAGGAGCATTTTTTTCAAATTTTATTTTGAATGGTTCTCAGATTTTTCATGCAATCATTTAATCTCTATTTTTTATTAGTCAACTATTATACTGTTTTTCTCTTGTTAATTTTCAAATGAGGGTATTCTAAAAATGATTAAATTTTGCATTAGGTACCTCAAGTAAAAAAACCCTGGATTCAGAGCATTCAATTTTGGTCAACCTGATTTAAATTAAATGCTGCAGTTAAGCTTGTCGAGTGCTAATTTTATTTTGTGACGGTATATTGAGGTTTACTCGCATCCTGAGGGTTTCGTATTGAAATTATTTTTGCCAGAACAAGTGATTAATTTTTAAACCTTTTCTCCAATTGTACCTATTTGTTGCTACCCTAGTCAATACTCTTCGATGATGTTTTCATAGAGATAAACGGAATGAATTAATTTACAAATGAGACTAGCATTAAAAATGCAGTTATAATATTCAAAATAAAAAAATTAAAAATTTAATTCCATAATCGTATAAAATTCTAAATAAAACTATGACTAGTAGGATAATCCACATAAAAAAAATAGTTTATAATTCTAAATAAATAATTTTAATTACAAAATTATTTATAATTCTAAATAAACACATTTTTTAATCGATAATTGTTTATAATTCTAAATAATAAATAAACATTCGAAAATCTTAATAATTCTAAATAGGTTTTGTCAGTTACCAAAATATTCGAATATTAATTAGAGATCCTTAATTAGGAAATCATCCTTTTATTCTCGTAATTAATTTCATTTTGTGCAAAAGTTTAAAATTAATTTCGCTTAACGAGTTCTACCAAACGAGTTTCGTTAAACGCAAAAAGCTTCAGACAGAAGTTATAAAGAAGTTTTGTTTTTCTAGCCAATTGGATTGTTCCATTTCAATTGATGTATCCTTTTGCAGCATCTCCTGAAGAACGTATTCGGAATTCAAATCCGGGAGAAGTTTAATTACAATTTGACTGGCGCTTTTTTGCATCCCCTACCCCACCCGCCAGGATGGAAAATTGATTGTGAAAACAACCCAAATACATCAATAATGTTATTACGCTCTCATACGTATACATATTGGAATTAGAACATCTCAAAGATTTGACTGATTCTATGTTGGGCCGAAAGTAATAGAAAAAGTTAATTTGATGTCTAAGATTACTTGGCTTCATTTAAATATTCCATGCGAGGAATTGGATTTTTTTGATTTGATTAAAAAATCTTTTATATTTTCTCGGAATAAATTTACTTTTAAGTAAGATATTTTTTGACCAACTATAGTAAACATGTCCCTACCTACTCATAGATTAAAAAATAATTAGTCATAAATGGTCTATCAGGAGAAACTCTTTCTTAGGTTCAATTATAAACAATAACTGTAATATCAATATGAAACCCTTTTCTAAAACCCCTTGTGATTATTAAATTGATAGTGTACAATATCCCCGTGCAATTTTAGTTGGACTGCGAAAGTTTCAAATAACATATTTTAGTACCTAATATTTCTTTAGAAAGCCAAATACTGGAATTAGTTGTGCTTATTGAAACATATTTACCATTAATGATCACCTCCGGTAGAAATACGTATTGCAAAATATTGCGTAACTGGTTAATTCTATAGTTGTATAAACATGTTTCACTAATTCAACACTGAAATCAAATTTTTTACCGTAAATAATTAAAATATTTCTATATTTTCGAATAACGAGTGCCCAAATTATGAAGTCACAGTATGATATTGTGATGGGATATGTTTTACTGTTTTTAAATGACATGGGTAAAACCACGTGTATTTTTTTTTTAAATTTAAATCGTCGTAAAAAATAAGCATTTCGTGAAAACTATGCATTATCATATGTTTAGAAGTAAAATAAACATTTCAGAGTATTAGTCCACTTTCTATTGAGCGGTATAATATATTATCTATTATGTGTACTTTTAGTTTATATTTTTCAGATGTCAGATGTTGCTATGCTGCTTTCTTTCGAGCAAAATCTTTAACCATAATCATTTATATCAATTTTTTAACGATGATATTTTCAATGCCTGAGTCATTGGGAGGAGTGCCAGTAACTTCTTGATTGGTGCATAAAAGCGTCAATTTAATTATTTAGTGACACAAAGGTGTCTCGATTTGCCATCATTCTTCCCTGAGACTCAAAAGTGTCTCCATTTGCTTGAAAAAGGAAAACATCGCAATCTGGAGGGTTGGACCGTTTGATGATCGATCAAAGAAAGTCTGTCAATCAACAGAGCCGTAACAAACGCAATAAATCTTCCGCTTTCCATCTGAATAAAGGAGAAGGAAACGAGGCTTACTGACTTTATTCCTTTCCTATTCTACAACAAAGCTTTTCGGATAAATTTGAATACATAAAATTACGAACCCATCATCGGTTCGCTAACCTTTTCTAGTTCCAGCATTCCCTTAAGGTTTCTCGCATTTCAATTTCTCGGAATCTCTTTATTTTCGAACTTTCACTATCCATCACGATTTTGGTTTTTTAAAAGACTGAACATCAGCCGAATTATAAAAATTACATTTTGGAGATAAAGATAAGGATCATCTATTATATTTTTATTAGAAAATCAAATAGAATTTATAAATATTAAAACAAAATAAAAAGGTAATTAATTGTTTTATATCACTAATTTAATGTTTCAAAAATTTAACACTTTTCATTAAGCTAATATAAATTTAAAATGGCAGTAATCCTCGAGGCTCTGATTCGGCTCCCAGAGATAACAATATATCGAAAGAGCTTACACAGTTTTCACACATTCAATTTTATTGAAACAGGGAATTAAATTCAAATTAAGTCATATGAAATGATTTTATCAACAGTTTTAATTCGGAGTTTTTAGCATCGAGGGACTTCCCGCGTGTTGATTACAAAGCTTATGATTGTTTTTATTTTATGTTATCTCTTTCCATAATATACTATAAATGATGTATAAGAGATATATGTTTTCAGCATTGTAAATTGATTTGAAAAAGTTATGAATTAAAATTATTTTTTCAGCGAATGCTTGTGTACGATAAGGCTTCTTATAAATATGTGATTATTTCTCGAATACATAATATACTGATTAACAAAATATTTTCCGAGGCATTTTGAATTTCAAAATACGAGATCGTGTAGAAAAAAGAGTAATTTAAATGCAAAAAAAATCTGACGAAATGAAAAAGTACGATTTTCATGAAATACAATTTTGAAAATAATTTCCTTTCACGATCTGAACAAGTAAATTTTTCGCCTTTGTCAACCCTCGAACGTTTTCAGTGGAAAAAATGCTTTTCAATCTCCGCACAAAGATCATCAATCTTACTTAAGCTGTGTAAAGCCCTCCAGTCGAATATGATAATCATTTTCTTTTTAGATGAGAATAAATAAATACAAGACGGTACAAGATACGAGTACAGGGTTTCAATCGCGGTGCGGTACACTGTACCTCGTAGAGTCAGTACGGCCTTTAGAAGTTCTATTATCTCCCTCAGAACGGAGATAAGGACCAAGATTCGATACATTGTTATTTAACTGACGATAAAAAGGAAAGAGATAGAAAGAGCAGGTGTGCAGATATTGGACCCGTAAACCTTCCACTGCGATATTTGCTCATTTCATATTTCTCGATAAATTCACCCAACGGAACGGGACGCCATAAAAGTGAATGTTAATATCCCTTTGTTCGCATTTTATGGATTGCTTTTTATCTGCGTTAACACATTGCAACATATTGGGATCAGCGGTGAAATGGGCCAGACAATAAATATAAATTTCTTTGCAAATTCGACATACCCTTTGGAAATGGCAACATTTAAAATACACTTAATTTATACTTACTTATCAATGAAAAATTATAATAAACTTAAATATAAGCTAGGAGAGTAGGTACGTATTTTTTTGCTAAAATTATTTTCATTTTATGCGCTCCGTAATCTAATTAAATTGCCCGTTAGCTGTCTGTTAGTAACCGATTACTTTAGAATTTATCATAAATAGCAAAAGACTGGCCGTTTTATGTTCTTGTAAAATGGCAAAACAATGGGTTGAATAAAAGCCACATTAAACTGATGTAATCATCCCATCTTTGCGAATAGAATCCCTATGAAATGTGTACGTCAGCTCGGGAAGAATTGAAGTGCCGCCAATAAAACGTTCCCAGGAGAAATCCGAGTCTCTTATCACAAAAATCCATTTACGTTGCTGAAATATTCAATTCTATTCATTGCGTTGCTTGGATAGGGCACAAGTTCCTCACATGGAGAGAAGACCCGACAATGGATTTCGAGAAACTCGCGTCGAAACACAAATAACATTATGAACCGTTAGATGCTTCCGTATACAAAAAAATCTTTGTATTGGCGATATAACTTAAGTCAATATTGTAAATATTTTTTTAATATTTTTAGGTGTACTCCCAACTTTGTATACGTGTATGTCGTTTGAAAATATTGTATTACGCATACGTCAGGCTGTCAATTTTTTATCAATGTAAGTGCTTTGTCTGATTCTAAATAGACGATTGTATTATGATGTGAAACATAGATCGAAAGAAACTTTTTAAAGGTCTTTGACTCTATCTGACGGCTTTGTAAATGGCGAGGATTGTGGCTTTCTGTGAAATCTGCGGTTATTGAACCATTGAGAATATATTTTATACGTAAACTTTCAGCGTGTTGGTTTTCTCCCTATAGCGTTGAGGTCTACGAGAATAATGGATGTCGTCCAAACGGCAGGAGAATTTCATCATGGCGGGATGCTTAGCCGAGAAATAAAAATGATGTAAAACAATTTGATATGTATGTATGTGGGTTTGTTTTTATGAGCTGGGTGGAGGAATTTGGTCGTTTTATATCACCGTTTCTTTTAATAAGGTTGAGCAGCCACTTTCATGGTGCCGAGGTGTTAAGACTTTTCGCTCGGTTAATCTTTAACGGGTAATGAAACAAAAACATTTTACTCTTAATTTGTTTTTGTGAAACATATTATTTAACGTGAGCTAGCCGTTAGTCCAGTGGGTTGGACGATCGCCTGATAGTCAAAGTAATTACATCAAGTACCCCCATTTATACAGAATAAGTTAAATTCTCAGAATGTCAACTTTTATTCAAGTGGTAAATGCCTACTTTAAAAAAAGTAACTTAAAAGAAGATTTTGTTAAGCAAATTAAATGCGAACTTTTTAATGCGAGAGTTTCACTGACTACCACTTAATACATTCGAAACTGGTCCCTTGAGGGACATTTGTTTATTTTATAGTAACTCTAACTAGCTTTACTATCTTAAGGACTTTGTTTTTTAATTGAGATCTTAAATTCTCCCTAAAAAGTAAATAAGTTTATAAAAACAAATAGGATGTTGGACGTTGTGAGCACAAAAAAATAAGGTAAACACTCCCAACTGAAATGTGATATTAAACTTTTCTTTGTGCGGGCATATTTGATTCCGGGAGTCCTTGATTATGTTTTTATGTTCAAGTCGTTGGGTTTCATCAATCATTAAGCTCGTAAACAAATACCGCTACGCCAGCACAATCGCTCTACGCTGATGCTACGCCATACATCATACTTTACGGAGGGTCTTTGGAATATTGCACAGCCTCTAATTGATTATTTTAATGCTAAAAAAACAGTTTACAATTTTACTAAAAGGGTTTCCAAAATGCATAATATATTAAATTTTAACATATTTTCATTTAATATAACTCCATACCTAACTTTTTACAATATTCAGGCCTTGGATACTCGTGTGCTAAATATAATATTTCCAAAATTGCTAAATCATATTTTTCCTTGGAATAGTTCGTATAATTCTCGGAGCGGGAGATATTTACCTCAGTGAGAGATCATAAACCTCAAAGATGGTGCCTAAAAGGTCCAGAACTGAGAAAATATTATGCCTACAGAGGCTTAGCGCACGCGGTTAGGAAGACAGGCTTAAGTATTTTCGCGGTGATTTAAGCCGCATCATACTTGCGGTTGGTAAACATGTTTATCAAATTTCACCGAATACATTATGCTGATTTCCATTCCTCCGCGTATAATTTTCGAATACTTTAAAAAAATCATCAGTTTGATGCTTTGCTTAAAACTGCGCAAGCTCGTGAAGGTAGAAAACTGTAAGCCTTCTGAAGGACTTTCTCTCCAAGGTGATTAATAATACGAATTTAATATGTGCGGGTACATTAAGCATTCATTGAATACTAATTCTACATTACCTGTACCTGGGACGATTAAATACTCGACAAAATACTATTCAGAATGGAGATTAATACTACCGCTTTTAACCCATACATTTGGGAATTTTGAAAGCTAGTACACCTAAACTTCTTACGAAGGTTGACAAGGATGCTTCCCCATTAAATTCATTACAAGATGTATATATAATATGACAAATGTTTAAGTTACTTACCTAGCCACTAGGCTTAATCTATGAATAGTTAATAGACCAGACTTAATATCTGATACTCTGCAAGAGCCACAAACTACCTTTCAATTTATAAGACTCATGTTAAATGTTCGCAAACACTCATCGTGTTTATTCTTCGTGGAACATGATGTATTGGTAAAAGGCGTAAATATTAATAATACATAATGATCTGTCGTCAGATCTTATTGTTTTTACTGTCATCCCCGGTTGTTTGTCTTCCCACATCTGTTCGCGTGGGACCCTTTTGAGCGTGCGATTATCCCACATGGTTAATCTCTACTGTGCGCTCAATAGATCACGTCAGCCCATCTTGCATGGGTGATCACTCCAGCGTGGCTGACGGCTCCGATTTCCATCATCTCTTGTGGAAATGGAAGTGACGTCAAGTGGCGTGAAGTTATGATAAACAATGCCACCCCACCACAGCGTCCTTCATTATAAAGCCTACCTCTGTTACCTACTAAATGACCTCGTTTTAGCCAATTACATTTTATATTGCAAAATGGGTTGCATCTTGCATCGTAATGTTTTTTTAGATAAATGGAAAAAAAATAATTTGGATTTTTCCTGTTTACTTATACAACTAACTACTTGTATAAAAAATAATTAATTATAAGCAAATGTAGATATAATATGTCTCGACACCATCTAGTATGAAATTTAGCACTAATAAAGCCTTTCCTACAAAAACAAAGTTGGTTATTTACAAATGAAAAAAATATATAATAAGCGGTAATTGTTGATTGAGGTACCTACTAGTACATATTGAATTATTTGGCGTTTTGGAAATAAGCCAACATAGCTCAGTGGTTCAGAGCACCTGACCGGACATCAGAAGGTACGGGTTCAATTCCCGTTGGCGGCATTTATTTTTAATCGGGAGATATTTTCAATTTGTATTGATATTTCAGGCGATTAATTATTGCTTATAATTATCTGTTATCCTTTGTGCTATGCATAAAATCTTGTCTTATAACATTAGTTTATTATTATGAAAGAAAAATAATAAACTAGTTGTTTATCTATTGAACTGGTTTGATAAACTTGTGCCTCGGTATATTAGTAGTAAAAAAGGAAAATTTTCTGTACTTCTACTAACTTTATTTCTCAAACCCATTTTCACGGTTTAAACACAGTTTTACAGCCTCTTTTGAGTACATACCCCAAACATAAATGTACTTATTGAAGTTCATTCACTTGCTTTGAAATAGTACTTGCTAAGAAATTAATTAAGTATCAATCGAATACAACTTATAAACATAGTATTGTATGTTAAAGCTAACTTGTTTCGAACGCAACCGCAACATTTGGCAAATAATATATCTCAAACAGAGAGTGAGTTTTTGTAAAATGCACGGTAGTTTCTTAGTAGTCCTCTATTTTAATTGAAATAGGCAGCTCTGTTTGAAGGGCATCGTATACTTACTTTTAAAAATGCAAAATGATATCAATAAATGTTATGATTTTTTTATTTAATTTCAGTATCACAATACTTAAATTGTTGGAAAATAAGTTATATATAAAAATTGTTAGTGTTTTGCATGAAATATTCAACTCTGTTCCCCGGAATTATGTTCCCCACAGATTAAATAGTTGGAAATTAGGCGGGGCAAAATTATTTCGTAAGAATTATTGAAAATGGTATGAATTAATGGCATTGTTTTTTAAATTTCTATTTACGAAACTGTTCGATAATGATCATTATTTATTTTCTGGTAATTCTATCCCATTAATAAAGTATTAACCTTGTTACAGGCGAAAGCAAGTGAGTTAATATTTATTTGGAAAACAAAACATATAGTTTTTGAATAAATAATAAATAAAATATTTTATAAATTCATGCAACTGAAAAGGAAGCAAACCGTGTAACAATGTACACAAGCTGGTGGAAATCTCAAATCTTGATCTTTTCAATGCTCACTTTGGACCAGATTAGATTAAAATTAGGAGATTTATAAGCGTTACTTTACCTTGTAACAATTTATATTCATTCACAATAGTCAAATTTGTTTTCGTGTTGTTTGACGATTTGAGATAAATCGCCTCGGCCGTGTAATATATCTTGGAACACGAAGCGTAAAAATAACTGAGGGCTTAAAAAAATCTGGAACTTGGATCTTGTCACTAAAAAAGAGAAAGGTAGCTTGAGTTGAGTGAAGCACCAGCCTACGAGGGCGAGAGTGTGGTTCAGGGGGTCGCGTAAGCTCCTTATGCTGAACAAACTACAACTTACACAGAACCCTGATTATTAAGTAATCGTTAAAGTGCTACAGGAAGTAGTGAATCTGGCATCAAAGCCTACTAATGCTTGTAAATTTAGGAAATGAATTATTCATCCAGATGTCATTAATTATTCATCAATTAAGTCCACATGAGCTAGAGCTTTCCTTTTTCTATTGTATCCAGAATATGCTAAGAATTAGAAAACACGTTTATTTTACCTAATAAAATTGATTTCCAAATATTTTTACGAAACTGTTCAGAATCGCTTTCCTCAATCTCGACGATATTTTTCGACAAAAAACCTTTTTTCTTAGGATCCAAATGTGTTTTAAAACTTATTGTTTAAAATAAAAAGTTGTTCCTGAATATTCATTCAGACTATTTTTTAAAGTCAAGGTATTTCATACAAATAAAAATTGGGTGTGTTTGTCCGAGACACTATCTAGGTTACAAACCAAATGCATTAGAAACTTTGTTTATATTTAAAAAAGATAGATGCCAAAAACATGGGAAAAATTAGTTTGCATTATTAATTCTGAATTTGAAATACGAGATCGACACATATGACGTTTATAAATATGGTCAAGTTGTTTAAGACGCCTGTAAGATAAGAGACCCTGGGTTCGATTCCTAGCTGTGACCGTTTTCTCTTTTATTCTATGTGTCTTAGTTTAGATTTATTAGTACATTATCTTCTTCAATAATAATAATAATATGACTGTTTCGATGATTTCTAAACATATCTTCTTAGAAAATATGTTCATTATTATCAGTTAATTTATGATGTTATTTTTATGATTATATTAAAACATATATTTAAGCAGGGCTAAAGATTTAGAGGTTGTTACGTCATAAATGGGTATGCGATGTCAGTTTCACAATTTTGAAGTAACGAGGGTTTCGGGAGACGTGAATGTAATTTGATAAGTACTAATTAAGAATGGAAATTGACAGTAAATTCTGGTTCAATTTAGACGTTTTTCTCTTCAGCTAGTTAATGCCATTAAAAAATCACCAGGACTTTCCCGATATGATAATTGCGTAATTTTACTTCAGAGATAATTGGAGCTGAAACTGTGATTTAGGGAATCTGTTTTTCTTATTTCTCGGCGGTAAATTATTCTACTCAGAATTCATAACGTCAGAATTATTTCCTTTCGTAAAGAATATATTTTTTGCATAAATTGGCCATTAATTAATTGCTCGGAAGCTTTTCTAATGAAATAATAGTCTGTTATCATTTTTAACCACTAATTGAATTTTCTTCATTCCCGTAAAAGTTTTTATTGAAATCTGGATATTTTTTTGTTAGAGCAATTAAAAAAAAACAAAAACAATTTTTTTCTTTCGTGTTATTCAATAATAGATATTATTATTTAATTTTATTTTTAAAGGTTATTTGATGTTTAATTTTCATGACGCTTGACTTCTCTTTCGCCTTCCAAGGGCATTATCAAACTCTCGTCAAAGGGCGAAACAGCTGTCAAACAAATTTGTTTATTAATATTATTGAATACTGACATTGGGACTTCTGTATTGCCATTTTAGTAAAAAAAAATTTACTGTTAACTTTTCTAAAGTTTAATCACTGCATAGTATGCACAACTCTGCATTTTAAACGAGTGAACATACAAAATGCTCATTTTAAAGCCATGCAAAAACGCTTGTATTTAATCACTAGCCGTTTATTGGTAATTTATTGACTTGCACATTAAAAAAAAATCTGAATAAAAAAAAATTATTTATGAAAATAAAGGAGTTGAGTTATAAATCATAATTTTTCATATTGTGAAACTTACCAAAAAAAATACTTAAGGTCCTTTTTATTATTTTCTTCATTTTAAGAAGATGAACGTCTCAAGTGAATAAATGATCTCATTGAGCCCAATTTAATGTAAAACATTGTTAAGGGCTTTGAACAGCAATGAATATTCCTTGATAACAAGCCTCTAGTTTATGTATAACAAAGAAGAAAAATGAGAATGAACAACATAGGTTAAGAAGGCTTGTAATAATAATTCTTTGTTCCTTTATTTATAGAGCCTTTTCAACATTGACCTATTTCCTTTTTTATGATCCATTCTTTCGGAACCAATCGAGTGAGACTGAATAAATTCATTTTCTCTAAAACCAATTTAGCCGTGAGGAGCTGATCTCCATAGAAAATCTGTGATTTAAGAAATATTGGAGATAAGTGTAATGTAAAGCATCCACTCTTTTTGAATTTATAATAATTTTATATAATTTTGAATATATTCATAAGTAACACAGAGTTTAACGTTTTTGAAATGTGTTACTAAACATTATGCCCATGCTGAGACTATACCAAGAAATATAATGTATTGAAAATGATTTATTATGAAAATATGTTTTCTTATTTTCTAGTAAATATTCCATTCCACGCTATTCAGTAATTTATTTATTTTTTGTACCTGCGTACATGTTTTTATACCTTCTCACAATGATGACATTTAATATCAAAACCATTTTTTTTCAACCACATCCAAAATTTAACCATATGGTACGAGTGGATAAATACAAACTTTTCAAATCAAATTATTCATATTTTTAATAATTGGATTGAGAAAAATAAAGGCAAGTACTAATTATATGATATTATGTAACGCCATTAAGAAGCGATATACAAACATAATACAACGTATCTTTAACCCACCCTCTGTTCATTTTTTATTGAGAAACGATTCACTAAACATAATACAACGCATATTTCACCAACCCTCCGTTCATCGTCCATTAAGAAGCGACTCACTAAATATAATACAAGTATGTTTCACCCACCCTCCGTTCATCGTTCATTAAGAATCGATTCACTAAACATAATACAAGTATTTTTCACCCACCCTCCGTTCATCGTTCATTAAGAAGCGATTCACTAAACATAATACAACGTATCTTTTACCCACCCTCTGTTCATCGTTCAATTTTACATCTCGATTCACATCTCTTCCAACAATATTTGTAGGCACAGGTATGCTAATGCGAATTTGTCGATATCTCACTAACTCCCGGTGATCCGGGCCCCTTGTTGTGAAATCGGAAGTCATGTTAGCTCATCCTTCCCGCCTTTTCCGTGTTGAGTTTTGTTGTGAAAGATTTTCGGGCACGTTTCCATTTTGTTTTCCGTTTTACGATCCGCGCTGTCCTTCCTTTGTCTATGAATGAACCGAGCTCCGTGCCATAAAATATGTTTTTTCTGAACTTTTTTCCGGAATTCAGGACCTCGTAATCATTGGCACGCGAGCAAAAGGAACGTGGTAGGTGAGCAAACTATAACAAAACTATACTTCTATGATACGCAGTATGTTAAGGGACGTACTTTACTTATAACCAGTAATTCCTGAGATTACTTGAAGTTAAAAATACTTTTTCAATTTTTCAAAAGTTTATTATATATAATACACATATATCTCACGTGTAGTCACTGTTCACATTCACTCTTCCGAGTAACCGCCCAACTCCATTTAACTTGGATATATTCCCCCTAAAAAGATATTAAAATTAAGCTATTTTTCCAGGCACCAGAATATACTAACATATAATACGCACACATTTATCATATAACTATATTAACAAAAAAATAAGAAAGCTAGCCTACATTTTCAAGACTCTAAGAAATATATTGGACATGGTTACAATAAAAACTGTATACTATGCGCTTGTTCAATCAATGCTTTCATCTAATGTTGTACTTATGTTGGGGTTTTCACCTACAGCCTTTAAATGTTGCACAAAATTAATTTAAAAGTTTTTTGTATTCGTTACAGTTATTATACAGTCAAGTAAAATTATGTTAGTAAAGCAGTTGTACATAATACAGGATTAAAATTTTCAAAATCATTGATACTTCAAAAAGATCAAGAGAAGTGCGCAACACTAGATTGAGTTCTTCTTTAATGTGTAAGCCGGTGAATACCAGAACATCCTTTGGACAAAGAAATTTTTCTCATAAAGCTCCGTTGCTTTATAACATGAGAATACAAAAATTATAGGTTCGTTGAATCTATTCAAAAAAATGGTAAAAAATCCATTCTGGCTGAGAGTAGTGATTTCGGATTGCCCATGTCGTGGCTTCCGTCATGAATCACCTTAGGAGCCCCATATTCGATGTGATAAATCTGTGTATGTGTTATGTGATTTACTTAATTGATTAAATATAATTGAAAAGCGGCTCACCTAGACACAGTAATTTCATAGTGAGATGAGCAGAAGAGGAACAAAAATAATGAATAAATAAATTAATTCATTTATCACTCCTTAATAAATCTGACATAAGACACTTAAAAACATTTGAAAATAATGGTGACCGAATAAATCATCACAATGATAATTCATCACATCTTAAAAAAGTTATATAAAGTCATGGAAAGTGATGAAACAAAAACTTTATTAACTGGGTTAAGTAGGTTAGGTTGGGTTTATTTTTTCCATCGTTACCAATAACTTTATATCACTTTTAAAATATGTGTTGAATTATCACTGTGTTGAGTTATCATGGAACCGAAAATAATATGGTTGGTGTTTTTTTTAAAGATATGATTTGTGTTGATTAAAAAGATTTCTTACCTCTTCCGCTCTGTACCTACGTACCTACTTATAACTAGTAGGCTGTTGTACTTGGCTTTATATTTCTTGCTACATAAGGAATCCCCTTATGCCTTATTTATTCGGGCGGAATTTTTTCACAAAAATATTTTTAGGGCAAACTGCTTTGTTGCTTCTTCACGTTCGAAAGAACGTTAGAACTAACACACAAATGTGTTTATTTTTCCTTTGGAGCTCGTGTGCGCGTATTTGGTTTAAAAACTCGGGAGCGCTAAAAATTTTATCACGGACATATTATAAATAAAAATAAGTAAAAGCACAAACCAGAGACTTTTTTGTGTATAAAGTTGTCACCTACTTTTTGTAATTCGTGATACTTTAATAAAAGAATACGGGACAAACCTTTCCTTATGATTTTACATTATACTGGCATACTGCCCTTGCTTTTTTTAATATATATTGTATTATTGAGTTAGTTTTCATATGTTTTACCCTTTTTAACCGTTTTATTACCAGCTGGCTTTTTTATTTTCACAATACAGAGGTATTTTATTTTTAATTGCCGTAGTGAAATATCATTTTCAACGGACACACCCCGTATGACCATTCATACGAACATTGCTGTATTCAAAAGATGATCAAACTCAGATTCACTATTTCCATTTAGAGCTCCGAGATGTTTTTTAGTTCTGACTTCAAAGTTTCTATTGGTTCTACCTTTGTAAAAGAAATTACAATCATCCCAATTGATTTTATAAACTCCCGATTTTTTTGTTTGATTATCGCTATCTTTATTATTAAGAATATATTTCTTCATTTTGTTAGTAGTGTAAAACGCCGGTGGAATATTACCAGGAATGTTTTTATTTATAATTTTGGAAATATCGTTATCCACAAATAGAATTCTACGCCATTGTTTATTTTTATCTTCGGAAATAGGGTAAATATACCATTTTAAGAGATCATGTTTATTTTTTTTAGTATTTCAATTATCAATTTATTAGAATAACCGTTATTAAATGCAATTTTTTAATGAATATATTGTTTTATGGTTATATGCTATTTGTATTTTCAGGTCTTAAAATTCTTCTCACAGGATATAAAGCATCGCAAATAAATAATTATATTTATAGAAATTAGAAAACATGTTAATATAAAAGCAGATATAATTAACAAGAATTTTTCTTTAATAAACTCTCTTTTAAATATTTTCCCACTCAACTGGTCTTTCCCTTCTAACGATATTGTAATTCCTAATTCTGATAAACCCCGCCCACTCTAACCTCTCCCCTCCTTCCAATTCTTCTTTCCAATTGTAATCTATATTTAATTTTTGACTTCGGAGTATACTTACTCCTGATGAGGTGAAAATTTTGTTCATGAAACATGTAGTGGTTGTATAAAATAAAGTGATGTAAACAAAGTTTTTTTTTTTTTAAATAAAGTTTTAAAAGATTACATTATTTTATCTATTTCCGTTGTATATCAATGCATATGTACGAAATAAAATGTAAGCATTATATTTATTTATTTATTGGACAATTTCACCTCAGGGGCGCTATATTGTAACAATCTATTTACAATATATACTCACCCTCTCTCTGTGAATGACCTAATATGTACCAATTAAATGTAACTTGTTAGTATCACTTAAGCTGGGCGAAGCCCAACCAAGTGCCGCCCGCAGGGCCCAGCAGCAAAAAACCCGCGGAGCGGGTTTTTAACTGCTATTTGATTTATAATATAATACATACACTCTCCCGATAAAGCAGATACCTGCGCTTAGAAGAGGAGAAATTATATATTGCAACTATTTGTGTATATTATTGTGTATAGGGAATGCAATCCCGCAAGAAAATGTCAATCCAGGTATTTGCGGGACCGAACAATATTAGTCTCGCTGGATCCAGGTATTTGCGGGATCCAGCAGAGTGGACTTAGATATCTAATCAATAGTATAATAAAGACCTAATACCTCGATCTACCAACCTTGTTTTTAGAGTTTTAAATTTATACCTACAATAAAACAAGTTCTGTGGGACATTTATTAATAGGTATACCTCTAGTTAGACATAGGTAAAGTTTAACTCATAAATTGGCAAAGAATAAGATAAGACATAAATTTACATAATATACCCGCCTCGGAACAGAATTTGTCTAGTGAGGTGGGTAAAAGAAACGATGGGCTGTTGATCTCGAACTCTTCATACTAATCAAAGTAAGTTCGAGTTCGTCTTGAGGTGACATTGGTGCTTCTGCTGCTGCTGTGTTTGTCTCCAGATTAGCGAGAGAAGTGTCGTCATCGTCATCGTAAGGATCATCAGCGTCAGCAGGAGCAGTGGCTACTGCGTTGTTACCCTTGTCCGTGTACTCTAGCCTTTCGACTATAGTTTTGATTGCCTTGCGTATTACACTTTTTGAAGGTAGATTAAATGTGTCATCGACATTAATAAATTGACTTCTGTCTTCTTCGTACTTGTCTTGATATGGATCATGTAAGTATAATAAAACCGCTGTCAAGTTAGTTCGCCGCTCTGAAATCCGTTTCCTCAAAGAATCAACAAATTTTTGGGCTAATGGTTTATTAATATTTTTCAGTTTGCTAATAACAAATTCTAAAGTGGTTTCCGCAGTAATCGAGTTTGACTCTCGCCTACATAAAACTTCGACTGCTAATTTCACCGGCTGTAATATTCCTTCCAGATCGTTCAGCACACCATATTCCTCTTCAGTGAAAAAGTAGTCAAGATTTGCACCGAGCCCTGAGTCAACCAGACTTTTCGATATGCCCAATCTTACTTTGTTAAATATTGATATCATTTCGCACAGGCTTGACCACCTTGTTTTACAGTCCAATAATAAAGCAATATTTTTTCCCATGTCTTTTGTCATGTAAGTCTGCAGCAGATCGTTCTTTGTGGGCTAATTTTTAAATGTATGAGCTGCGCTTCTCTGTAATCCCGCCAGTCCAGCGGGATCCCGCAAAATTTTCGACCGAGATTAGTCTCGCAAAATGTCTGCGGGATCTCGGTATTTCGGGATCCCGGTATACCGGGATTGCATTCCCTAATTGTGTACATTAAGTTACAAAATGAAAATTTTTAAAGTGAAGTGATGAAGTAATAATTTTATCAAAGCGGTTAGTGGTTAATTTAAAATTCATTTAAATTTAAATTTAAAGTTAAGATTAAAATTCTTGAATTGTAAATGTTTGTATAATTCTCACCCAAAATATTAGTTTGTCATCGAAACGTGAAATAAGCATTAAGATCCTAGGAATGTAACGGATTCATTATAATGTTACAACTCCTTGGTTGCAGCAGTTTACCAAAGTTCCTTACTTCATTGTATTATTAGTCTGAACCGTAACTTCTTGCGAAACTTTTAAGCGCTGCTTAAGTTTATCGTCAATCTTTATTTTCCTAATATACCTACCTATACTTTATTTCGTAGTTTCCCTCCGTATTCTGAAAATACGCCGGCTGCAGGGAAACTAGGAATAGGGGATGATGGTAAAGGATAAGCCGTATCATCCCCTTGTTAGTTCCTATTATAAAATTATCATATTCTTCCGGAGCATTTGTTTTTATGGATCCTCAGGGAATAGCACAAAGCTTCTAGATTCTGGGGCACATCGGCTTTAGAGTATTGTTGCGCTTTCATGGTAAAATGTATTCAATTTGGTGATCCTTTTTTATTCCGTCTTTTTGTTTCAATCATTCAGTAAAATGGAATATTGGTAGATGGAAAATTACTATAGAATTTTCAGCATCATTTGAATTGACTTTATCACCCACATTTTTTTAATTATTTATTATGGATAAATCAAATTGAACAGTTTTATGTTCTTTTTCCAGTAAGTTAATTTTTTCAAAGTTCTATAAGCCTTTGATGGAAATTACGATGTTATAATTTTAAATACCTACCTGTATTTAGAGATAGATAAAGAGAGGTTACAAAATTGCTATCAACTGTTCCTCATTTCTGCGATCGCTGTAATCGTTGGTCAATTCTTTGATGTGTCTCTTTCATTTCTCTGGGCCGTATTGTTAGGATTGCTGACACAATCGAGTTGCCACTGCTCTCTTCATTTTTATCTGTGCCCCCAAAAAACCCTTCACACTTTATGAAATATTCCAAATAATACAATAAAACTATCTTTATTCAAAGATTTATAATAACTTTGGCAAACTTTTTGGTGGTTATGGCGTATTCTGCGCGTGGAACATTTTAGGTTCCATTTCAACATTTTAAACTGTCGTTTGTCTTATTCTTTACAACTTATTCTTTCTTGCTTTACACATTTTTCATGCGCCACATAAATAATACTCGTATAACACATAAACTATGCGAAACGTGATTCCACCAACTGCAATTTTTGTAAAGTATCATTATCGTTTAATAAGTTTTGGGTACACATGATGCCCCTATTATTTGTGGATTTCGTATTCTGAACGACAATTCATTTATCACGCTTGGATTAAGTTTCCGAAGTAACAGGGTGTTTTTATTGCGTTGTTGTTGTTTACCAAATCCCTTTCGTATTAAATTTCAGTTTGGCAGCAAATCAATACCACTAATGGTTTTCGTTTTACACAGATTTCCGCTAACACTTCCCGGCAATAACCACAACCTCGTTATGAAAAGGAGGTATCGATTCTAAAACTTATTATATACGAGTAGATACCAGCGACCGCAAAGTTTCCACCTAATTCTTGTCATTTCTATGCTGCTAATGAGATTAGATTACTAATTAATTGATGTTAGCAACAAAGTATATTTTGGAAACTTTAGTAAGGCATTGTTTATGAAAATTTCTTACAGAGTTAGGCAAAGACAAAACTTAAATATTCTCGTTGAATTACAAAATAACAATCATATTATCCACTACCGGAGCAATAAATTACTACAGTATTGCTATCTTGTGAGGTTTTGCTTTGTACTCAAGCTCTGCTTCTAAGACTGAGTTCTAAGTAAGTAAGTTGTTATATTTTTGGTGTTAAAATGAGTGTCTTCCTAAAGTCGTTTCGCAACGAAGGGCACTCAGGCGCACCTGTTACAGCCGACCCTGGCTCACTTTGGGTATCCTCAATGTCCTCTTGAAAATGGTTTTCTTCCCTTTGCTTCTGCTCATCATCAACTCAGAACTTCACCTCCCCGTGTCCCTGTCCCATCGCCCGCTCTCGCCCTCCTGCCCTCGTGCCGCGAATACAAGAGCGCGTCTCCCCTACAGAATTTAATAAAATTCTTATTACCTATTCATGGCCAAAACAGTTTTACTTAACGAGTTTCTTAAGGGTTTTTGTTTGGGATTCTTGTCCAGAAATGAGTGTAAGGTCCAATCTATTTATGCAAATGCCTAAAATAAGCAGAATAGTTATACCGATCGCGTACGTACTAGCACTGAGGTAATTATGATGGTGCTGAATTTAATGACCTCATTTAATCCTTTCAGGAAAACTGTGTGGTTATATTATACTTACATACCCAAATAAGTACATATTAATCTTCTCGCGAAACATTATCGCCCAGAAGAACTTTAAACTTTTACTTCTACTAAGTAGATTCGAATTAAAACTACTGTAGATACGTTTTTAACTTTCTCTGTTGAGATTTATGTTATGTTCTTCAAAGGGAAAATTCGCGACTTAAAAAGGCACGAAGAGTTATTTCGTGGTATTTTAACATTCACCCCTGATTTATTTTTTTACCTTCCTTGAACCTCATGTTAAAAAAGTATTCGCATTTACAAATTGAAGAATATCCAATGAGCGTAATAAAAAAATACAAGGTAGATTGTTAAGCAACGTAATTGGTCTCATATTTTAGCGGGAAAAGTTTCTCTCTTGATATTATTATTTAGTCATCAGAGCCTTATCTTCAAAGGCTCTCACGGAAAAAGTTTACGCAATTCGTCTGTTTTTTTACGGAACGCCAGAGGCGGCCTTATTTATGACTAGCTATTAATCAAGTGCTTAATTGACTTTCCTCACACAAAGCACGAATAAACGCTTAACTGCTGTAAATATTTAAGAAAATACTCAACTCTACACACAACTAAAAAAACCGTAGTTTAGAATAATTGAAAACAAGAATGTTAAATAGCTAGATTCAGGCTGCAATGTTGAATTTTAAAAGGTTTTTTTTTGTTTTTGTTTAAGTTTTTTTAAATAAACCCACAGTAATAATAATAACAATAATACACCTATTTTTATTAACAGAAATATTTTTAAATCCATAATCTTTGTCCCCAGGGACTAGCTCTTAACCGTTGTGAACGTTTAAAATGTCTTTTGATTCGACTAAGGATTGAACCTTCCTCCCAAAGTCACTTTAAAAAAAACAAGTCACTTTTTTATACATATTAATATTCTGTGCAAATAAAATATTCTCTGTTATTATAACATTCTATACCTTAATAGAATTTCTTTTACATTAATTACTATCTATTATCATAAACACCTCATACCTCGATTTATTTCAGGTCTTATACTAACCTAGTATTAATTCAACTTTTATTACACTCGTAGATATTTATTTTAATTATGTAAATATATATTGTCTCACTGCCTTTCTATTAACAACAGTGCAATAGTATTTTTGTGTACACATTACTTGTTCTGTAATTTATTACTAATATTCTTCTGTGTATCACTGTGTGTTTATAATCTGATGTATCATTGTATTGTAAAAGCCATTTTATGGCGTTTAAATAAATAAATAAAAAATGTCATCCGATTTTTTTTAAATGCATGTGTTCGCGAGTTTATATGCACGAGCACCACCAAAATAGTTGATAGAATGCATTGTCATCAACAGCAAGTCTATCTGCAGAGTTTCAGCTCTATCGGATGTCGGGAAGTGGGTTAACACCCACTTCCAAGATTCCACTTCATTCATTTATTTGTTCATTCATTTAATCAAGAAAACATAATCGAATTTCAAAATGTTTTTTTAAAGGGATTAATGTGTTACACTATAATGCTTATTGATTTAATGCAATCGATCAAAGTTTTTCATTGTATTATTGATATGTTTTATGGTATTGTTAAATTATAAATATTGTCAAGTTTTGCAATTTTTGTTTATGCTTCGCCCGTTAAATTGCATATGACTCAAAACAAGGGCCGGCACTGAGCCAGTAGAAACCGCAAGGGCGCTGTGTTAGGTGTTATGTTATTATCAGCGCCTTGGTCCCTTGGCTCCTTTGCGCCTTGGCATGTCGGCACCCAGAGCGGACTGATCTTGCTTAAGACCGGCCCTGCTTATATCCAAATTGTCTATGAGATCAGTAAAAAGTCAGTGATACCGAATTTAATGACTAACAAACCTTTCCTCTATTTTGAAAACTCTCCTCTTTCGTATTCGGTAATCTATACCTATGTAAGTTACGAAGCACATTAATTTTCGTAGAAAATAATATCGCTAGAGTAGCAAAATTTTTTAGCGGTTTTGAAAAGAAAATTACATGACTTGTGTTACAAATAAAACGAGTAAGTCCCTGGATCGATCTAATTTGTTTTTTTTTCAAATGGCCTTGTGACACGTCACAGTGCCTGCTCACGGAAAATAAGCTGTCATAGTTTCTGAATGAGTTGTTATCGTTTCCACCAAAATTTAATATACTTTGTGAAATCTAAGTCTCCCTTCAAATTGGTACGTTTTCAAGTGTACTTTTTACATCAACGCCCCTGGGATAGTAAACTCTCTCCTGTCTAAATCTAGATTTCGATATAAAAAATTATAAAGGTTATGTTTTAAAGTTGGTAAGTAACTCATTGATGTAACCCGTTTCAAGAACAGGAAAATGCGAAAAATCAATTCTATGAAGGATTACAGACTCTCGATAGGTGAGCACTATTATCATAATTCATACACTGTAGATTTCTAGGTCAGTGTAATTATTTTCATCTCGAAAACTCATTGCAATCATCAGATGCTTTAAAAAATCCATTTCATAGACCAAAACAAGTTGTTTTTTTTCACATTAATTTTACCAAATTTTTGGATATTTTAAAATTAAAATGAGTTTAAATTGTATTAGAATGACTTAAAACCATATCTTATGTAAATATATGGCGTATGAAACATTTTCACAACGATAGTAAAACATTGAATATGCGCCAGTTGTGTGGTTAACATATTATTTTCGTTTCCGTGGGTTCAAACACTGACCTAAATATTTCATAATTTTGTAATGTGTTGAAATCTAACGGCAGAATTTAATTCCATTGCCTTTTTGGCATAATGCAACTTTCAATAGTAATTAACCTTTTCGTTATCGTTACTAACGTGCCTACAGAAAAAGTTCTATTAATTTTATCTCGAATACTAATATAACATATTTTTCTTTTATAGATGCAAAAAATTTAATTTACATATCTAGTTTTTACTAAATTTTCTCGTAGCTTTTCACAGATACTTTACTAGTTGTAATATAATAATTTTGAATTTAAACGTGGCCACGTAACGTTAAGTTAGCAACGCACTATCTACTATCCGACCCCGTCTTAGTGTCCGAGAGAAGAACTTTCTTTTACCTCCAGTTATTAAGAAAGTTTTTTTTCAACACCGTGTTCCGATAAAATTCAGAAAAGTTTCGTTTATGATACTTTTTCTTCTTTTGAACTTAGGTTGGAATTACGTTTGCTAGTTTTTCCACTCTCGCAAGAACTTGTCGTGTTTAATATAATTAAAGTATTACCTTATGTATTCCATTTATTTTTCTAAACTCCCGTAAAAGCTGCAAAATCGTAATCAATACCAAATACTTGACCCAATGATCAACTTCAACTATTATTTATCGTTTTAACTGAGCACTAAGTTAATATGAAAAACATAAGTCATTGTGTACACCTTTCATTTGAAAGCTGAAATGCATTGGTTCGTAGTCGTATTAAACACAAATTAATAACTCCAAACAAGTGTTTCAAGAAAATTATATTTTGTTCCAAGCCTATAGGATTCAATGTCTTAAATGTATTTATGCGCGTTAAAATAATAATGAAAACAATTCTAACGGTTCTAGCTACAGACGTGTATATTGCACTTGTGTATATGCAGTACGCCGTTTCAAAACTATATTAAACAGCTCTAGCTAAAGACGTGGCACTTGTATATATGCAGAACCCCATTGCAAAACTATATTAGCCGAAAGATGTATCAATTTTATTGTCCTCAAAATATACAATTCACTACAGACAATAATCGAAGATACCACGTTGTATCAAAACATTAACTATTGTAAAAAAATATATCAAATCAATCAATATAATCAAATAAATCAACTGTAATCTGTATTACATAGTATTTACCAAAATACATTTTGTTTTTGATGACACCAATAGCAAAAAAAAATTATGCACTTGTAATTTTAAAAAAAAAATAGGGACTTCATTTTTATGCCTCGTTTTAAACTAATAATGAGTCTAATTCTGTTATTTTTTTGTATTTTTTAACTTAATTACATATTATTTACCTACAAAGATAATGTAAGCCTTAATTTTATGTTTTCTTCTATTATTATTGTGATAATAATTACCATAATAACCACGCACAGGCTTTGCATTTGTGGGATTTTTTGCTACCCACTACACTGTAAATTTATTTGTGTAACTGTTTATTGTGTTCACATGTATCAAAATATTCAATGAACAACGTGAAAGTATAACATAAGAATTAACATTTTCATTATTTTCCATTCCTCATTTCTTTTTTCATGAAATTCTGAATGTTTCAATTATTTTCCTATCATATTCATGGTATTCGTAATACCTTTAAAGTGCTTTTCTGAGAAATTTTCTATAATCCTAATGTTTGATGTTTTTGATAAAAGCTCCTTTACGTTCGCTTATCATTAAGAGAACAATTAATTTCCAGCATAGCTTCTGGCGCTCTGCACATTTGTTTTATCTCATTAAGCGTGAGGATTGTCCCCCGTTAATAATTAAAAAAAAGAATAATTTGATAATGCAGAGAGGAAGCAGTATAAGGTTGCTAGCAGACAGCTGCTATGGCGGTCGTAAAGTTTACGACCAGTTGTAAAAAAATCAAGAAAGAAACTTTATACCCGAAAATATAGGCGGTTAATAAAACTAGTTAATTTTTATTAAATGGTTGACCTTTTAAGATCATGCTTTTGAAATTCCCTGCAAGACTAACTCCGACAAAACCGAGTACTGACAGCTTTCATGTTTTAAGATTGTAGTTACACTTTTAAGGCCACTAAATTTTACAGCCGTACATAATTTTTAATCAGTCCTCGTTGTTACATCACCATCAAGTTGGAATCGTAAATTCTCAGTGGTATTAAACCTAATTAATTACTCGTTTTTTATTCTTACTTAATAACACTTTAAAAGTCGGGAAGAAAGTATTCTGATAAACATATTTACATTTGTGGGAAAGTATTACATCATGTTTACATATTTACATAGTTAAAAAATGACGACGAAGAAAATATTTTTTTTTCAATAATTAGTAGCCTTAAACGACTGCATTAATTGAAAAAATCTTTTGAAAAAAATTGGGAAAAACATACATGCCGCTATAAAAATAAATTAAATATTTGTATCAAAATAAATAAAATATTTCACCTATAAATTATGATAATTAAAATAAAATAACTTTGTTTGAATACCACTTTATTGTATATATTTATTACCAACCGGTTTCAGTTCAACCCAAACGTTCATCAGGGTTAATAAAAACATATTAATAATAATATGTTTAATTCTAATATGTTTTTATTAACTCTGATGAACTGAAACCGGTTGGTTATAAATATATACAATAAAGTGGTATTCAAACAAAGTTATTTATTTTAATTATTATAATTATGTATACCCACAAAGTGTTTGCTATAAGTGAAAAATTAATAAATTAAGATATAATGTATACTGACGAGATTTAGCATTATCAATGCCTTTCCTACAAAAATAAAGTTGGTTGTCTCCTAGTGAAAAAACTCTAATAAGCAATAATTGTTGGATTAAAATACCAGTACATGTTGAATACTTTGGCGTGTTTTAAAAAAGCCGTCGTAGCGCAATTGATAGAGCATCTGACCGACAGTCAGAAGACTGCGGGTTCAATTCCCGTAGGCGGTATGTATTTTTTCACGAAAATTTTTAAAAAAATTTTAAAAGTTTTTCCGGCTAATAATTATTGCTTAAAAATAATATGTTACCCTTCGTGAAATGCATAAAAACCTTGTCTCGTAAACATTAGTTTATCATTAAAAATAAAAATGTTTTATATTACGTTTTTTTAAACTAT
This sequence comes from Hesperophylax consimilis, assembly GCF_061612785.1. Taxonomy (NCBI): domain Eukaryota; kingdom Metazoa; phylum Arthropoda; class Insecta; order Trichoptera; family Limnephilidae; genus Hesperophylax; species Hesperophylax consimilis. The sequence goes on from NC_142838.1 coordinate 21,949,729, forward strand.
AAAGTGATCATATGGTTATTTGTAATACTTATATGTTTTTTTTAAATGTCTAAGAAATTTTCTTCTGAGTAAAAGTTTAAGCGGACAAATCATAAGTAACAAATCACTAGTGATAAAATAACTAGGTTAACTCTGTTGAATACGGTTTTTTATCATCACTTTTAATGACTTTATCCCACTTTTGAAAAGTATTCTGATTTATATTTTGACAAACTGCCATCTAACAGTATAATGAAACTTCATTGAATATGAATATATATTTTTTTTAATTTAAAAAAATTAAAAAACAAAAATCAGGCGCAGAAACAACTTACCAATGCTGAAGCCTCTGGGAAGAATTACTAGGTTAATTAAATTCCTCGCAGGAAATGTAGATATTTTCCACGTGTTTAAGTTCGAAGTATCCTTTAACTTTTGACGATTTGTACCAATATATAACGTTTTATGTCCTACATATAACGTTACATATTTAATGTTTGTTTGTAATATTCTGTCGCTGCTGCAATGCATTGGTTTTATATTGTTTTTGCAAAAAAAAACATTCTAAAAAGCAAACTGGTCCAAAATCAATCCGCTCCTGTCTATGTCGACATCTCTGTCTTTCTCACTCTATTCACTCAACCTTTTTATTGCTATCCTTCATGGCTGACAGGGCCGTCCTCGCCTCTTGGGAAATCACCATTTGCTTTTTCTCTTTGCGCTCTCTGTTTTATGCTTTTATCACTGAAAAGACACTAGCACTTTTTCTTTTGTGAAGATTCCGCGCTTTGCTGATGAAATTCCCGCGGGATGTTTAATTTACTTATCACCTTATGTTATTTATACGAACATAATTAACTAGAAAGCATAACTTTTCATTAAATCTTTTGATTCCAAATACTCAATAGTACTGTATACTTTGCAGTAAATGCTAAGCAAATTGTTAACACATCGATAGTGAACACTTTTACATTAAATATACCTATAAATGTTTGCATTATAAAGTATTATCTCATGTTCGAGAGAGTTCAGAAGAAATTCTTGGGATTTTTCTACATGATAGAGTATGGCTAATACCCGTGGCTCTTACTGACTTTCTTTTGGGTATGCTCGGAATGAAATATCTACGGGTCAGGGTCAGGAGAGATGTGCGCACTGCTACACATTTCTTCAGACTGATTCGTGGATTGCTTGAAAACTCGGTCATCACGGAGAGCATTCATTTATATGTTCCCAATGGTTATCTCCGTCATTGACAACATAGACTATTCTATCTCCCGGCCTGTAGGACTAACTTGCCAATGGTCATGCCGGTAGGGAGAGCAATCTTGCTGTTGAACAGAATCAATTCGGATATCGACATTTTTAGCATCGATGAAGCTGCGTTTAAAAGGCATGCTTCTGTTATTACTAGTATAGTTGATATACCCACTGTTCACAATAATGGTATAATTTTTTTTTAAATGCTTTGTTCTTTAAATGAATAAACTGAATTCAATTGAATTGAATAACAAAAAACGACGAATATTGAAATCAGTATGTTCACCAAATTTTATGTTTCTCCTTAAATTATGCGTATCTGTGTATGTTTAATTTATGTTTTGTATAATCGTGGACTTTGAAAGCGATGTGAAGAAAACTCTATTACTTTTTAAAACTCTTAATATGTGTAGGAAATGCAGTTTGTTCGCAAATTCAGGATTTCACATATTCAGGATTCCGCATATTCAGGATTCTGCATAATTTTATAAAATCGATTAATTGAATTGAATGGCTGCCATTAATGAGACAATGTACATACGTGTTACAGGAAAATTTTCAAGAAGTTTTCAATTTATGTAGCACATTTTATCATTTTTCCGCATTAAGAGAAGATGCACGTTTAGCACCCTGGATGGGTTACATGACGACATTACACGGGCGAGAATTTCAAGTACCATTGCCGGAATTTTGTACGGATGGAATTGCATGTAGAGAGAATTACACCTACATAAAATACACCTACTGGAAAATCGCAAATAAATTACACGCGTCACACGTCATAAAAACCTAACCCAACTATTTTCTTTTAATATGAAATTTATTTAGCATAAACACACTAAATTTAAACCTGTTACATAATCTTCTTTATCCGGTGTAATATAAGTAGGTATACCTATCTACATGTATTATTTCATCAATGTGTAATGTGTAATTCTGACAGTGATATTGGTACGTGAAATTCACGCCTATGTTATTTTGTCCTGATACCCATAGGGAGTACGCTTTACAAAAGTCTCTATACTAACAGGGCGAAAGGAAGCAATGGCCTGGATATTGAACGTTGACGATGTGAGTTGCACTCATTCGTGCTCATATTGCATAATGAAGCAAAAGAAAGTGACTTTTGTTGATCGATGGTAAAGGCCTTTTATTTATTTTAGATGTAGTCTGAAGATAGGGGAGCTCTTTTTTGCATTAATTTTCTGCTTTTATTTATTTATCTATTCATGTTCTCCATAAAACGGTTATGCCACAATGAATACGGAGAAGTTTAAAAACTTAAGTAGATGTAAGCATAAAAGGTCATGTAGGCAATTTTACTATTTTGTGACATGCGTCAAAATATAGTCGCTAAACTGACTGTAAACGAAAGGCGGGCAGACGTAGGCTGAGATGGGAGGACGATGTCAGGAAAGATGCCAGAGGACTACTCCATGTTGCAGATTGGAAGACGACGGCCGAGGACAGAGGGCGGTGGAGGCTCATGTCAAAGGAGGCCAAGGCTCGAAATGGGCTGTAGCGCCATTGAAGAAGAAGAAGAAACTGACTGTAAAATTGTCGATGGTCAATGCAGAATCGCCAAGCAGTTGATTCGCTCTGTTGATCGGCGAGTTCTGATAGGCAGACGTCCTTGCTTCTGCAGTATAAAAATGGGATCTCCCACGAGTAAACTTGTAAGGCAAACATATGTTAACTTCTTTTACTACAAGTGTATTAAGTACAGTTCCAGACATTTGTTAAAAATGTTTGCCTAAAAATATTTTTCGGCGTGCTTCTAATGTGTTCAAATCGAGCATTCATGTTAAGAACATAGATGGATAATGGACATAAATTTTCTCATATATAGGTAACGCATAAACTTCTTTTGTACTTTTTTTTTATTTTCAGGATATGATTTGTTTTAAGAAGGGGCCCAAATAATGGACCTTTATTTCGTGTTTTTTTTTTACATTAGCTCCACGCAGGAGTCCCTGAGGAAAAAAATCCCTCAGGGCCCAAGTCATTATTGGGGATGATGTGTGGAGGGTATTTTTAGGGAAAAGAAGAAGAGAAAGTTCTCCCACGGAAAAGGTATGAAGGGTGGGTAGGAAATCTGGGGCTCATTGTGTCCAGGAGTGACGGACGTATGAATTCATACCTCCCACTGCGGCGCAAGGCGATGAGTCGAGAGACAGTCCGGCTGGAGAGGTCAAAAGGTCTCCCTCAACCAGCCTCAGCAACTAAATGGTTTATTCTAGGATACTGCTAACAAGGGCTTCATATGTTCCGTTAGTAAATGCATCACGAAGAACAAGTCTTAGCAATTTGTTGGCGTATGTCAGTAATGTGCGATTTGAAAGAGAGATTTTCTTCGAAAATCACGCCAAGGTCTCAAATCTCATTTTTGCATGTTAATATGTTTTTATTAATATGTTTGGCAACAGGAATTTATCTTTGGATCTGGTAAATGTGACGACATGATACTGCGTTTCTGGATGTTGAAAGGTAAGTTTTCAGTTCTGACCATTTGACAAGTAAATCGAGGTCGTTATTTATTTATTTATTAATCTTAAGTTAGCTCACATCTTCGTGTGTGCTAATAGTTTTATAAACATATAACATGTACATTGTTTGGCAAACATAATCTTTCTTTAAATATTTCACTAAAGTCACAAAAAAAGAAACATTAATAATTGAGATAGACATATTTTCTTAATTCATTTTTGAACTTATTAATATTTTCTATCACAGGAATATATAATATATAATAGTTATGTGGTTAATGATCTTGCCAAGTCGTTAATGAATGAAATAAAGAGGAGGGCCCTAGGCTCGATCCCCGAGAAATCCCGGAGTTAGTTTTGTATTCGTGAGAGAGAAAGCGAAATTTTTTTTTAAATATTTAATTTACTAATTCAGACCGATGGTACTAGTAGAATAGTTTGGAAACTTTAAGATGAGAACATGAGACAAATGCAGTTATTGGGACTGGACAATCTTAATAGATGCAGGAAATGTAAAGAGGACGAAGAGACTTTAATAAAAATGGTCCCAATGTCCCGCCATGATAGGAACGAGGCTCAGATACCTGGGAAGTCTTAATTTTTTTTTTTGTGAAATAATTCTATCATCTTTGTTTATTTTATTGTTTTTATTGTAATCATGCGAAAACTGTATTACCACTAACTCTCTTTAATTGTTTTTATAACATTTTGTAATTCCATATAATGTTTATTCTTTATGTTTCTTTGTCATTTATAAATATATTGCATAGTTGCAAATATTGAATCAAAGACTAGAATCAATGGAACGATATTGGTCTAATATTGTAAATAATTGCTGTTTATGCTAAATATATAAATGACTGTTTGTTTCCTAAATACAATAATAATAAAAAAAGACACGTTGTGGAACCAGAAAACACAGCCAAATTTCCAATGACAACCCTGGTGAACTTTATCAAAGGGACCGGGTTAAGATGTTTAATTTTATAGCAATATCTTTTTTAATAACTTCAAGGTTATATATACCCTCCAATTATTAAAAAAAATAAGATAAGTTAAATTATTTGCTTAAAATACAAGGGTGAATTGATTAGTCGGCATTCAAAATCAAACAATTTTTTTTTTAATTACTTAGTTATTACCCGGTATCGTCCAAGTTTCAAAACATTTTTTCATATTGATAGTTATAATGCATCGTGTTTTATTTTTTCAAAATAATATTAATGTAAAATTGAAAGATCCTTAGCTCATGACGGAAACTACATTCCTAGTTGTTAGTTAGGTTGACGCAGAGTTTTCAAAAGAAAAAAATTATAAAGTTTCATGACGTCAAAGCTCACCGTTTGAGTGATTTACTGCTTCGGTGTACCTACCTACATATTTTTGCTCCGTACTTTAGTCTTATCAGACGCAAAATAATAGAATTTATGTGTTTATTTATGCGTATTGTGTTGGAACTAAGCAATAAGTTTGGAATATTTGATATCTTAATTTCAATATCTAAAGATTCATGAATAACAGCTTTCTAAAATCGTTACATTACTCAAATCAACTGATAAGAAATGATCAAACCTCTACAATTCACGTACAACCGCCTCTCTATATATCCTTAAATCAACAATGGTTGTTGTTATTAACTTAATGAACCTAGAAGTAAAGTTACAATACCGGTGGGCTCTCCGAATACCCAAGAAAACATCCCCTTTGTCCTGGAATGGGTGGCTTTGTCCTTTGCTTCCCAATGAATCCTTCACAGGCCATTACAATGATACGTGGGCGTCTTACCCAATTGAACAATCTGTGAACAAGATTCTAAGTCGGTGTATTTCCCAGAGGAGGAGATAGCCAACGGTCATCAATTCGTAGATGAAACGATATAAAAATTCCTGGTAGTTTGTAGGAGAGCGGAAAGCTTTTCTCCTTTCATAAATATTTATACTGCTTCCAGTCCAATAAATTAGAGAGACGTCTTCTCATTATGTTGTTCATTATTTATTTTCTTTCCTTTTACGAGGTTTTCATAAGCTGTTTGATTTTCTTTGAGACCCTTTTCATGTATTTTTGATAGCTGGTATTATTCTTCAATTTAAATAATAATTTTCCTTGTAAATAAATACTAGGCAAACAAATTTGTTCATCAATTTTGAAATTGGTTGTGCATTGCAACGCTGATTTAAAATGCTTCAGTTTAATTTCGAAAAATGGCAGAAATTTTATGGAACTTTATTGGTTTTCACCCTCGTTCCGGTGAAAAATAGTTTTATTGGATCAAATTTGGCAAGCAAACATTTTTATCCAGGAGTCGTTCGCAAAATTGCAATGAATAATAATGAACTAAAGCCAGCCCCCCTTTATGAATATTTAAAACACATTGTGCAGAATACTGCCACATGAATAAGTAAGTATCCAATGTTTCAATCAATTCAAAACATTAAGAAAACCTTTTAATTGGTGTGTTGAAACTTAAAATTATTAGCGATAAAGTGACAGGCATATTTAATAAAAAATAATTGTATTTTAATAATGGCTACACCAACAATCTTGTTAGTTTAAAATCATACTTCCGTTATTTTCTGCCGTCACGTGTTACAAAGTTGACACCGTCTTTTTTTAAGTTGACTCTTTATGGGGCTGATTTTTTAAAAATAAAGTGAAGGCTCTTGTTTTGCAATGTGGTGGGGCTGGAGCAACGCGACACGGAAAGGGTTTTACCCTGGCACCCTCCCGCCCTTCCCCTGCCCCCTTTCCTTCAGCCACCCTGCCATGCCACCCTAAACAAGGTCCACAAAGGCAATCTTCCGACTTTCTTCCACCAAGTCACTCTGGAACAAAGGACTATGCGTGGCTCCTAATATAACTGGGATCATAATGTTAAAACAAAAAACTTTCCCTGCACTTGAAGTTTGTTGATGTTAACAAACTAACTGCTTACTAACTAATACCCGAAACTTTGGTTGGTTCTGTAGAAACTTGAAACTGTTAATTAGGGTTATTTTGGTAGCCTTAACAACAGCGAAGAATGTGTAGTGTGTCTAATTTAGAACAAATGATATGTTACTTCAATGGCTCAATTCTGAAATCTGTGTAGAAATCGTGTTTTTGTTCTTATAATATTACGTATTAAACTAATAATCTCACAACATGTCTAGTGCTACCTGATCGTACCTTGGCTACTGTCTACTGATACTATACTGTACAGCTCGTTCCGCTTGCCTGCTCACTTGACCACCATCTAACGTTTTTGCACTTATTAAACAATTATCCATTATCCCTTAAGTGTATAAACGTTGTTTTTCCAATTATATCTTCAGGGCGCCTTGCAGAGAAATTCCGAGTAGTTTATATTTGATTATAATAGAGACTCTCAAGTCGTAATTCTAAGAACTTTGGTATTAATGATAAATTTATCCAGCAGTGCCTTGAAAATTCCCGTGATATGAAAACACAAAGTAAATGGATACCTGCGTCGCATCGGTTGAAGTGTTAAAAGTATTAGTCAACTATTTCTCAGTTAAAAATCATAAGCAGAGGGGAATCACACGGGCTTAACACAATGTAATCTATAATCTTTTACCAATTTTTTAGCTTATTTTTTACCACTTATTACAATTCATAAGTAATAGCAAAATTATTTTTTATATGCTATGTAATTAATAATAATTATAACAGATAATTGTTATTCATATTCTTCTTTTCTAAAAATGAATGTATGAAGTGTGCGTGGTATACAAGATATGGCCCTCTTTGTCATCGTTTAATTTTCTATTTTATTATATTTGTATAAACCTTCTTTTTGGTATTTTCCAAGTTTATCTAAAAATGCCATTTGAATTAGCTGAAAGCGTGCTTCACTTGACATGTTTCGAGTAAACTCGTTTAAATACTGGCATTTTATTAAAATTTATCAAACTATTTTTCTTGTTGACTGAAGGAATTATTTATTACCAACTAAAAATTACGAAATTTCGTCAAATGAAAAATCGAATTTCAGTTAGCAACAGGAATCATTTGCTAGCTGAAAATGCTAGCATTTACATTTTAAATGTTTCAAGTAAACTGGTTTTAATACTGGCATCGTATTAAAATTTATCAAACTATTTATCTTGTTGACAGAACGAATTATTTATTTCCAACTAAAAATAACTAAATTTCGCCAAATTTAAAATCAAAGTTCAACTGGAAGTTGGAATCAATTGCTAGCTGAAATTATATTTGCTACTTTACAAATTTGTTGTGCCCAGCTGGAGAAGGTTTTCACTTAATATTTATCAATTTATTCATCTGAATGATAAAATCATAATTTTTGCTGACAATTCCTGCTCAGATGTGGCGCTTAATTTTCACCACCCATTCAACTGAAATCACTTCTTCACCGCCAGTCTCCCCTCCTTTAAGTTCCCGAACCTCCACACCTAGACACCCTTCAGAGCTAAGTCTCTAAGCCACCCCTCACCAGCCACCCATCCCTGAACCAGCTAACCATCCCAGGGCTCACCCAGCCACCCCAAGTCACCCAGCCAGTTGACATCTGATCACATCCGACCCCTCCCGCTTACCCGAGAAAAACAGCCTTGCCACCGGCAGACAGACCCCAGAAAAAATAGCTAAGAACGATGCGATTGACGTGGCTATTCAATCCGAGAAATATTAGATACAATCAAAATAATGAGATTTGTCCGTAACTGGCCAGTCAACTTTTCAACTGCCAAATATGTTTTATTATCGCATAGCAGTAACTACTCTGTTATATCCTCCATTAGCTCCTTTCGAAAATTTAATAAAAAATAGTTGGCTTCAGTGTCCAACATTTATCCTACATAACCACCAAAAACATTGATCCTACTTACCCATCAAAAACAATTGTCTTCAATAAGTATCCAGCATTTATCCTACTTACCCATCAAAAACAGTTGTCTTCAATAAGTATCCAGCATTTATCCTACTTACCCATCAAAAACAGTTGGCTTCAATAAGTATCCAGCATTTATCCTACTTACCCATCAAAAACAGTTGTCTTCAATAAGTATCCAGCATTTATCCTACTTACCCATGAAAAATAGTTGGCTTCAATAAGTATCTATTTATCCTACTTACCCATCAAAAACAGTTGGCTTCAATAAGTATCCAGCATTTATCCTACTTACCCATCAAAAACAGTTGACTTCAATAAGTATCCAGCATTTATCCTACTTACCCATCAAAAACAGTTGGCTTCAATAAGTATCTATTTATCCTACTTACCCATCAAAAACAGTTGGCTTCAATAAGTATCCAGCATTTATCCTACCTACCCATCAAAAACAGTTGGCTTCAATAAGTATCTATTTATCCTACTTACCCATCAAAAACAGTTGGCTTCAATAAGTATCTATTTATCCTACTTACCCATCAAAAACAGTTGGCTTCAATAAGTATACAGCATTTATCCTACTTACCCATCAAAAACAGTTGTTTTCAATAAGTATCCAGCATTTATCCTACTTACCCATCAAAAACAGTTGGCTTCAATAAGTATCCAGCATTTATCCTACTTACCCATCAAAAACAGTTGTCTTCAATAAGTATCCAGCATTTATCCTACTTACCCATCAAAAACAGTTGGCTTCAATAATTATCCAGCATTTATCCTACTTATCCATGAAAAACAGTTGGCTTCAATAAGTATCTATTTATCCTACTTACCCATCAAAAACAGTTGGCTTCAATAAGTATCCAGCATTTATCCTACTTACCCATGAAAAACAGTTGGCTTCAATAAGTATCTATTTATCCTACTTACCCATCAAAAACAGTTGGCTTCAATAAGTATCCAGCATATATCCTACTTACCCATCAAAAACAGTTGGCTTCAATAAGTATCTATTTATCCTACTTACCCATCAAAAACAGTTGGCTTCAATAAGTATCCAGCATTTATCCTACCTACCCATCAAAAACAGTTGGCTTCAATAAGTATCTATTTATCCTACTTACCCATCAAAAACAGTTGGCTTCAATAAGTATCCAGCATTTATCCTACTTACCCATGAAAAACAGTTGGCTTCAATAAGTATCTATTTATCCTACTTACCCATCAAAAACAGTTGGCTTCAATAAGTATCCAGCATTTATCCTACTTACCCATGAAAAACAGTTGGCTTCAATAAGTATCTATTTATCCTACTTACCCATCAAAAACAGTTGGCTTCAATAAGTATCCAGCATTTATCCTACTTACCCATCAAAATCAGTTGGCTTCAATAGGTATCTATTTATTCTTCTTACCCATCAAAAACAGTTGGATTCAATAAGTATCCAACATTTATCCTACATAACCACCAAAAACAGTTGGCTTCAATAAGTATCCAACATTTATCCTACATAACCACCAAAAACAGTTGGCTTCAATAAGTATCCAGTATTTATCCTACATGCCCACCAAAAATAGCTATAGCATGTAGTGTAATAGTTTAACGTCGCGATGCAACTTTCCACTTTGTTCAAGTATACCTATCCGTGTTATATTTGATACAAAAATGAATTACTGGCAACTTATCATAATCCTGAGTCAGACTTTTTTTCTATGAAAAAATAATGGATTATTACTTTTTTTATGACGCAGTCAGTTATAAGAGTTGTCATGTTATTGTTTTCTTGTTATATAGTTAGAACATAATTGGACATTACTTCATTCCTTCTTACATTTTTAAAATGCAAGTGCTTGGCGTGAAGTGGGAACACAATTAAATCGTTGACATTGGTCTTCATTGTTTTTAGTCTTCTACTTGCCCAATTGTAATGATAATGATAACCAATTAACTAAGATAAAGTTCTCCAATTAAAATTTATACCTCGGTCAAACTAATTTATTGGTTTTCACACGTTGTTCTAACTCACCCCAAACTACGTTCAACACAATGCCGTTTAGCGTTTAGGGTATTCTTCTTTTAACGATTTCATTTGGTAAAGTACAGCCGCAACAAATTAATCTTAAAAGTCCGAAGTTCCAGTATCGGTATTTTGTTAGAGCTGAATGGACAGAGGTTGGCGGGATGATGTGTATTTTGTTGGTTGTTGTTAATTGCTTTCGTTAGAGAGACGTGAAATGAATTCGCAATGTTTGGATGTGTTTTAACCGAGTATTTTCTGTAGAAATGTGGGATGCAGCATAATGTTTAAAAACATCGAACTATCGATTGTAACAAAATATATTTTTAATATCATTTACCTAATTTAGTCGGCTTAGATGTTTATTATGAAGTATTTAGCGATTATGTATATAATCTAAATAAATATATATCAAAATATGGAATTCGATAGATATGTTTTAATATGAAGGAAGTGCAGCTGCATTTTCGACTTTTTAGTAATTCATAACTAAAATATTTGATTTAATAATACATTTCGCATTAATTATGCATGAATTTGTGAATTTTTTTAAGACAGGTTTTAAATAAACACGCTTTACGTCCCCAATAATATTGTAAAAGTTCTTTATGGCTTCGTTTTTTTTTAATTGAATAAAAATGAAACAGTAACGATTTGAAATTTTCACGGCCAAAAGTTCTAAAAGTACAACAGGTTCTTTGTATCCTGCTGAAAGAACATTGGTTCGGGAACATGATGATTACTATCACAAAAAAGTGTTTTCATTTTTCATTATTTATATAAGTTTGACTTCAAGAAATCGTACTTTTATCATACCTATAACTAACAACTGACTATAAAACATTCACAAACATATAGCGCCATTTTTATGAAATATATTTTACCTTAAGGACTTTAATTATCTACTTGGTAGACCTATCATTATCATGATCTTCGTTAAAAGATTTGGGAATAACGCTAGGTACAAGCCATCCACGGTGCGCCGCTTTCCATCTTCCTGTCATCTACAGTCAAATGTAGCCAGAACGAGGGCTTTTTGTTTTTTTTTAATAAAATTTCTGAACTATTATGTTCAGGAGTATTAGATTCTGATCACTAAAGTATTATGTTCAGGAGTATTAGATTCTGATTACTAAAGTATTATGTTCAAGAGTATTAGATTCTGATCACTAAAGTATTATGTTCAAGAGTATTAGATTCTGATCACTAAAGTATTATGTTCAGGAGTATTAGATTCTGATCACTAAAGTGATGTTATTTACTCTTGTGCAAATAATCGTAGCAATTAAAAATCTGACTAGAAATCAATATTTAAAAACAGTAATAAAATTTAAAAAATGTTAGATTTTTTATGGAATTAGAAAAACATGTAGAAGATAAATAAATATTTGGGTGGGTCTGAGAATCAAACAAAGATTCTCTTCCACACGGAGATAAATTAGTTCGGCTTTTTTTATCAAGTTACTGTTAAAATGTGACTGCATGACATTTTCCCAGTAAAATATTAGTCATTCAGAATATATCTGAACACGTGTTCACGCAGGTGGCCTTGTTCGAATAAAAATAATGAACGAGATGTGAAAATATTATTATATTTAAGAACACGTGTTCCGACTTCTTCATAACATATTAGTGCTTTACTAATAGATTGTTATCTTAAATTTATCAAATCCTTCGTATAGGCCTCCAGTCCCGTTTTTAACAGAAAAACGAATAATTTGACTTGTCGGTAAGTTGTCTCCGTGCAATTTCACTACACTCACAGTTTCCATACTATCGTTTCACATGTATTGACAATAACTAGCATAGTTTCCATTTATTTTACTTGAGATGTATCTATCTTCATGTTTGCAATGATAGAATCTTTGCATAATGGAAGCGTTATGCTTTTTGATAAAGACTTAATTTCCTGAGAAAACTAATTATAGATAAAAAAAACAGCTTTCTCTACGAACTCTGTTTCTTACGTTGTATAAATTTGCTACTTGGATCAAATGGATGACGGCCGGCATAGTCCAGTGGTAACGCATTGGACTGCCATTCCGAAGGTCGCGGGTTCGAACCCGGCGTGCGCAAATAAATTTTATTTGATTAATTTGTGTTATTTCACAATTAATTAATTAAAATAATATATAGTATATTTGCGGCACGTTCCAGAGTGGAAGATACTACCAGTATCGCCCTGGTGTAAGACCACCATTCAGAATTGAAACGTTGCTCCAAATGGCTTTAGCCGTGTTTAGTGACTAGATCTGAATAGCCAGGTACTTCCCCACCTTCCTCTTTCCCTTCCCCACTTACCTTCAGCCTCACAACATCCCCCAATTGGGGATGCCATAGTCTCACTGGCTCCAGACGGGAGCAGTTGGGACTCTTGTGAGGTATTCACAATAAAAAAAAAAAAAAAAAATGAAATTACACAGTAATTATATATTTAATTAAAAATGCCGCCTTAATAATTGTCCTTAACTACACAATTGTTTTCACAGTGTTCACAAAAACTAACCCTCCAAAGTAACAACTACACCTTTCCTCAAAGTTGCTCACTTCTCATACATTGTTATTGTGAACAATACGTCCAACTTTTTGTTAGCACACAAATGAAAGGATCAGTTTCTGAGGACCGAACATATTACGAATACAAGTACAAATATGCGCACAGGGAACTATGTTGGCTCGCTTTTTCATGCGATTGTTCTCTAAAGTCGTAAATTATAATTGAATTAGGTCCGTACATAATATAATGCATTGTTCCCAGTAATACCAAGCAACTGGCGACAATACATCGTGTTTCATGGTGGTATCGCGAAACTTCATTAAAAACTAAGGAAAAAATTAAATCAATGAAGAAGATAATATTAATAATTATCTATGAATATACACTTTTTTATTAGGGCAAAAATGAAACATTACTTAACCTAACCGAATTTTACTACCCGTCGTAATGTATAGGTACATAGGTATACGGGAGCCGGTCCTTTATAGTAAATTTTATAACGTCCACTCTAGCAGTCCACAATGGAGTGCTGGTACCTATCCTGATATATGGTAGTAAGGCATGGAACTGGCAGGATGAGAAAGGATGAAAGTAGGCGGAGGACGGAAAGAGGACAAATAGAGGAAGGCTGAAATGAGATCCCTGATGAAAGCGTAATGAGTAAGTTTAAGAAAGGTTTACGCTCAGATGATTCGGGCATGTAGAGCGAATTAACGAATAAAGGAGTGCAAGGAAAATATGAATATGTGAATAGTATAAGAAGTCGCCAACGTCCGAGGAAGACATGGCACGATCAAGTAAATAAGATACTGATGGAGTCAGTCCGTTTCACGAGTCAGAATAATAGAAGAGTATGTTTGAGATATCGTGAATAATCACCTCCGAAAGTTTCGTGATACCACCCTGTAATGCTGTACCAGTAACCACACAAAACATATTACGCTGTCGCTTACTTCATTTAGTGTAGGGACATTTGTCCCTGGATTAAATGAAGTAAGATTAATAGTTTCATATCCATTGCAGATTATGTAATTATGTGCAATTGAGAACATCTATAACTTGTTGGACCGGGAGGGTGATGTATACGTCTCGGCTAACTGCCTTGTAACGTCTTACCATCAAGAAAAGTGGAGAGATTAGCTTCTTCTGCCTTGTTAACCATTTTGATTGTTTTGAATTAGCGTCAAGTGAGTAGTGACTTATTCTAAATTAGGTGCAAATCTTTACCACGTTAACTTACTCGACTAAGTCCAAATTTTATATATATATATTATAATAAGTTGCCGTGAAAAATGAATCCAAAACACAACGCTTATATTCTACTTTGAAATGTTCCCATAGTAAGGTATTTTGGTAAAAGTGTTGTGACAGGAGTATTTAAGGAATGTGGATGAACCGATAGTATCTAATGCTGCGTATACATTTGCGAGCTGAAACGCGAGCCGAGCCTCGATTTATGGGAAAGGAAGCAACTGCGAGCAGCGTTTTGCGCCATTTGCTGTTGCTTCGTTCCTTTTCTATAATTCGAGGTTCGGTTCGCGTTTCGGCTCGCAAATATATTCACGCCATTACCGAAGGACAAATATTCTCATGGTTACGTGATACAACAAGTGATTCTAATAGTTACTTCTTTCAGGAAATCTGAATAATTGACAATAAGGTAATGTATGAATGTGAATAAATCACGGTGTGTGTGTGCCAGGATAAAGTCATGTAGCATGCGTGAACAGCGTGAGGGTTATTCATATTCAACTCTGTTTAAACTCTGTTGACTCTCACTTGAAAATAAACGTTATTGAATTTTATTTTACTAATTTGATGTCATATTCTTTTTTATTCATATTTCTATGTTCGATTCTCTTTTGCCAAACTTGTCAAGGACTATACTTAATTTACTTTTAACTTTCCGGTGTAATATAGTTTATATTTCAAAATTAATAAATTATATTTTAGATTCTGCCTTTAATCCAATTAAACGGAAGAATAATATCGCGCTCAGATTTTATAGAATAATTTGATACAAGCTTCGCTTATTAATGGCACTACGTTTTCGCTTATTTAGGAAGCCCTCGACTCATTAAAATAATTATGCTCGAAAGAATTAATTATTTGGTTGAAGATGGCCATTAGAATAATTCAAATGCTTAAAGTCACATTGTGGTTTTATGGTCCAATGAACAAGCCCAGTTTTGTATTATTAATAAAAGAGTTTATGATTAAATTGTGTGTTATTACGTTGTCACCATTTGATTTGTGCGAAAGGAATCGTGCATAAAACGCCAATCATATAATTGTATTTAGAAATATGATTTATGTTTAATCATAAGTTTTTCGAAAAGTAATCCCATTTTTTACCTACCTTAATATGATTTTATGACGCATACTTTTAAAAAAAATCTTTCAATGTGTAGTAATTTTGGTTTAAAATACAAATAACATGAAACTCTATTCCATTCACTTCGCAACATAATATGACAGTGCCTACATAACAAATGACCCAATTAGCCGCAAAACGTTTGGCGTTACAGCGTGAGTTTGTTGACAGGTACAAAATATATGAAATTAATTTTAGAGTTCAATATAGATTTTTTGGCGTATTCAATTATGGCGGTAACGTGTTTACTTCCTTATCCATTAATTCGTTTTTATCTCTTTTAAAAATTATAGTTTTGCATACTCGTTAGTAATTTCCAAATACAATTGAAAAAATAATATTTATATTTCCTAAACCATAACATGTAAATTCTCAATTCAAATGTATCAAACTACAGCAACTCTTTCGTTTTCACATACGAGTATATTCCCATCAAACAAATTACATATTACGTGTTTTAGGAAGTAAGTGCTTGTCGGAAATACTTTCATCTTAATTGCAAAATACTCTGTGTTTCTTGTTATGATATAATGTTGAGTTCTTCATTATATCATAACAAGAAACACAGAGTGTTTCTTGTTATGATATTTCTTGTTATGAGTGTTTCTTCCCATTTATTGCAAAGGTTTTTATCACTATGTGTTCGGTTCTTACGAAACATTCTCCTTTTCTGATAACTCTTTTCTTTAAAATCTATTCCGTCGCTTATGTATTTAAATAAATAAAATCAAGCAATATCAAGTTACAGCGTATCAAAATAGGTGAGGTTTTTACTGTGCCACCGTTTATATTCAGACTCCGTGCGAATAAAAAGTTGTAAGCTCTGAAAAGAGACAGTGGAAAGCTAGTATTGATGACGAAAAGTAAAGTTCCGACATCGCGGCGCCGGATGCGAAAACTGAAACTTTCATCGTCAAGTTGAAAAGCCAGCGGGTAGGTAGTACACTCACACACATATGTAGTAGGTGGATATTAGATATGCTGTTAGCGAACACGAAGAACGAAGCTTAATTTTGTTGGAAACTTTATTCTATAACAAGGAAAATCTAGTTTTTAACTGTGAATTATTTTTTAGAAACTAATCTGATATTTTGTATGTCTTTCGTAGTTTCGTAGTGTCATAAATTTGAATATTTATAAAAAATATAACGGTTCTTCGTAATAAGTCAAATAAAATAAGTTTAAATGATTATTTTAATAGCAGAGAAGTTTTTTGCATTAGGGCGTTTGTTGTAGCTATAGTATTTTCTTCTTTGACCAAGTATTTTGCTTTTTATACAATATGGCTGGCTAAAATTATGTCATCACTAGTTCTTGGTTGATAATCCTAATCGAAAATTGTCTGCAAGTCTCATTTTTCATTTTGTTACCTTTTTCGTACTATTTTGTTAAAATTTCGTTACACTTGAAATATTTTCTTAATTTATTCAACATAATTTTCTGCTATACACTATAGTTGCCCACTCTGTTCCTACTTTCTCATTTTCTTTTTTTTGTTATTTGTTTTTGGGGTGTTATGCTGTGTTGCGCTAACTCCTTCTTTTGCCAAAGTTTCGTAAAACGTTACAGTGTCCATCATCAGGGCAGATGTGTGTGGTCTGATGATGGACACTGTAACGTTGTCCGAAACGTTGGCTAAAGAAGGAGTTAGCGAAATACGGCATAACACCCCAAAAACAAATAACAGAAATACTTTTGGCCGTGAAAATCTTAAATCATATTAGAATAGTCTAAGTTTTGGTATAGTGTATACCTATCACGCAGTAAATACAAATAGCCCCTTTTCAAGATTTATAAATTAAATATAGTCTTATCAATGTTTATTACATTTAAACATGATATTTAAATCACAAGCAAGGATTCGCCTCAAGCTTCTTTGGAAACTGGTACGAAAGGTAACAGTTGCTTTTCATTCAATGTAATCATGTTTTATTTTGTTTATCGTCCAAATGGAATGTTCCAGTACAGCAGTTAACCAACCTTAGATTCGTGCAAGATAATTATCAGCCATCGATTATTCATACAGCTTGCTGAGTCCTTGCCCGTGACCCGGTTGTCCGGTAGCCATCTCATGATTCGATGTCACCCTTGGACTGTTACCCGCTGCAACTTTATTGTATAATCATATTTCATCTAACCGCATGACTTTCCACACTTTTGCGTGACCTTAAATACAATATACCTCAATTCAAATATATTTTTGTTAGTTAATTGTGGCGTTGCGATGGGCAGCGCTAATCTTGGTTCTTGCAGTATCAGCTCTATCGTGATAATTTGCAGTTTTTTTTGCATGAATTGAATGTTTTATAAGAAAGGGGAAAAAATCATCAAAATGGATCAAAGAACAAAAAAGACAATATTACCAAAATATCACAACATGAAATTAAAAAAAGCCTACCCGTAACACACAAAACCAATATAAAATATCACTCACAAAAACACTAAATTATATTTTAAATGTACATTTTTATATTATAAAATGAAAGCCTCTGCACGGGTAAGGCCAACATTACTGATAACTCTGAAATGTAAAAAATATTGCACTAAAATAAAAAAATAAATTAAAATGTACCTAAATCCGGCACTATTCTTTTTTCTGACGTGGATGCTAAGTGGTCAAAACAAGTCTGACTTTCTGAGAAAATTTTCAAACATTCGTACAGTTTCATTCCTTATATGATTTTCAATATAAGGTGTAGGTACAAGGTTTTTTGTGCCTAGCACAAAAGAAAACAAATTATTATAAGCAATAATTTAGTCGCCTGAAATATACAAACAAATTGTAAATATCTCCCGAGTAAAAATAAATGCCGCCGACGGGAATTGAACCCGCACCTTCTGATGTCCGTTCAGGTGCTCTGGACCACTGAGCTACGTCGGCTTATATCCGACAAGCCAAATAATTCAATATGAACTAGTACTTCATTCAACAATTACTGCTTATTATATTTTTTTCATCTGTAAACAACCAACTTTATTTACTCAGGAAATATTTTCAATTTTTATGGATATTTCAGGCGACTAATTATTGCTTAAAATAATTTGTTATCTTCTATTGCGACCCTTACCTTTTTCTCATAAACGACACATTTAACAAAAATGAGGTTAAAACGGAGCTTTAGCGGCAGGACGCCCAGCATACCTCCGTAGCTCTTCTGGTAATCTGATCCAACACCGAGAAGTATTTATTGCCCTGCTCCAGCGTGTGATGTCACGCGAGAAGACCGTTCCGACACGTTCATGTATACGCTCGCGCACTAAATTAAACCTTCTTCATTGTCATCTTCTGTACGGATGTGCACCGGCATTTATATTCTTGTCAAAGTAATTTAATCGCCGTCATGCGAAGTCTCTGTGCCACTCAGAGCTTTCCGGAGCGCGATTGTGTTATGGCGTTTGTTTTTGGAGCTAGCGAGTTAATGAATTATGTAAGCGGCGGAATGCAGGAATAACAATGGTTTATTCACACTAATACACTCGTAATACAAGCGTCAAATAGGATTAAGACTAGCGCAGACCCGTGATAAATCAAGAGATTTAAATTTAAAAATATGTTGGAATTTGCTCCGAGTTTCAAACCAATTATAATTAATATAGAGTAACTGATTTAGAATATAGATGGCGCTAGTTTACACCTTCTATAAAGGCAGCGAAATTATGTTATTTAAGTCTCAATTTCGATTAAGGAACTCACTTCTCTTCGATAGTTTCTAGCTAAAGGAACGCAAAGTGACAATTATATTACGCCCTCCGTTGGTGGAGTGATCTCCACAGAGTGTAGGTAGCAATACAAACTTTGGAAAAAACAACAATAAAATCGGTGTAATTTCAACTTCTTTAAAGTGTTTTATTTTAAAAGAGGAATCTACCCTTTTGTTCTCAAGTCTTAATTTTGCTCACCATAAACAACGGTGGAAAAAATTGATCTGAAAATATCAGAATTGTAGCGCATCCCCGTGAAAGATGACGGGCTATTATATTTTGAATTGTGTATATTAATAATTTTCTCTTAAAATATTTACTATGGGTAGGTACCTAAATAATTATTCTTCACATAACTAATTACGTTGTTAAAAATGATACTTTAATTCAAAGCGAATCCGATTCTAGAGTTTATGGAACCAGAGTTACAGACACACAACAGAACTTAGTATTAGCTTCATTATACCCAAGACTCTCTTCAGAAAGCGGTCCTTTTAAAATAAAACACTTTACATGCCTAATTGATCCATCGACATCCAAAAAAAAAATTACAAATATTTGTTATAGCTATCTCAATCTCAAATTAAGGATTTTTTCTGCCGTGAGTCGAAACAATATTGTATTATACTTGTGATAAACGATCTAGGCTAACTGTTAAAAGTTAGCTGTTTGCTGATTTACCATAATATAATATATATACTTTATCGCCTTTCGTGTTCCAGCATAATAATGTACAATATTCAACGCATTTTTCTAAAAATACTACGTAAGTCTTTCGGTTATTTATCTATGTGTATCATTAATTTCGGTTTTTACATAGTATAACTTAATAGCATAAGACATACAATATAAAACGGGAAATTAGAAAAAAATTAGTAATACAGCAAAGGATAGGAACTGGAAGTTAAGAACATATTTAAATAACAAAGCAAAATAAACAGTAAACTTATGGGTAGGTATTTAGTAAGTTAAGTATATTTCAAGTTGAAAAGATCTCTAAATGAGAATGGCGTAAATAATAAACCGCCCTTAAGAGCATGTAAAACAGTAAAGAATAGAAAATAGAAGTTAAGTACACATGCAAATAACAAACTAAACAATTATTTGATTGATTTTTGATTAATACAATATTGCAATAATAACAAAAAATATATGAATATCTACGTAACTAACTTCACATAAAGATGAAGTACATAGTAAATGCTTACCGGTAGGTATATAATAGGTAAAATATACTTCAAGTTGTGAAGGTGTCTACATATTATGTGATAAAAATCTAATTTCTAATGAAACAATAGTAAGCATGTAAAATACCAAAGAAAAAATTAAGAATATCTTTAAATAGCAATGTAAGAATATCCCCTATTATAGGGAGGTACTATATAATTTTTTTTAACTCATGAAAAGAGGAAAAAGAACTTTAAAAATACTATTATTACAGGTTGTAAGGGCTCATAATTTTTATTTAAATCATAAATTTGATTACTAGAATATATTTATTTTATTATTTTAAAAAATAAACTACTGAATGGTACGAACTACAAATATTTAACCACAAAGATAAAATCTGCTGCATATTTCAAGAATATGTGTCTACGCAGCTTAAATAGAATACATTTAAATATACTCATCTCACAATCCGGCCAGAGTAATTTCTAAAATGCATGAAGCGTTCTGCTGGAATCACTAATAAATCTCTCTAATGTATGAAATCCTTACAATGCCGCTGGGAATATGCATTATTCACCGCTACTTGAAGCTTCTGTCTGAGCACCTTTAGAAATTTATACCAGGATTAAAGAGGGATGAAGGGAAGAGAAATGTCACTTCCGAGGATGCGCGTCGCACAAGCATGCTGCGAGCTGTGAGCTGCATACAGTTGCAATGATTGCGCCGTTGTCTTCCCCTAGAATGAGTAGGAGTAGAAAATAACCACAACCACCCTTCTCCCGGTATATCCCCTTACTTATGTTTTTATTATCTGGCATATTTTATCTTGGGGTGGCAAGATAAAGAAACAGTGAATAATCTCAAGAAAATTTCGTTGTGGGTTTTAATACAACATCCTTTCAACTTTTAAGCTTTCCGCCCTCTGTCAGCGCTTAAAGTTCAAACTATATACTTAATGAACCCGTCGACATAAGCGTCTCGTATATTCAAATAAACGTAACGTGGGAACCTTATAATAAACTACATTGCGGCGTTTAGCGTGTCTGCTAGTGATAAAATTAAATAATAATGCAATTAATTAATCACTTCGGAGACAAGTTACGATGGGAAATACTAAATACGCACCTGCATTGTTCAGGTTCTTTCTTTACAGGGGGTAACGTTGTACACTGTTAGAGAAAACGTATTTTTATAGGTGTTAAGCGAACGAATGAAAACATTTTGCGCTTACTTCACGGTTATGGGTTTTATATGTGTTTGTGATTTATGTTAACTGTTTTTTTTTCTATTTCATTGTATATTTATTGCTACGTCAGGAAAAATCTAATAATTTGTATTTCTTTTGTTGCAGGTAAGAAAGCTGTCGCTAGAATTGTTCACGTTCATGAGCTGGGTATGTAAAGTAGCATAAGGAAATTTGTAAGTAGAAATGAATATTTTTTTCTTCTATTATTTCAAACAACGTGATAACTAAATACCTTATTAAAGGAAAGAAAATACTTTTCATAAACCACAATTTTAATTTTTAAAAATAACTACATCCTTCAAAATCAACGGAATCAACATCACGGCACAAATTATAAATTGAATATTAATTGTTATTTTATTTCTAATCTAAGAAATCAACCAATCCTCTAAAACAAAACATTATTTCCTAGAGGTATACACAGATGGCAGTCGACAATATATTTTATTTTGGACAAAGTAATGTTTTAACAATCATGGAAAAGGGACAATAGTGGGAAAACCACTATATTAATATTTGGGTAAGCTGGTTCTCGTAACGTTTTACTAGTAACAAATTACAAAAAGTCTAGAGCTAGACGTTTTTAATACCTGACGCACAACGAAATTGTTTTGAGTCGGGACGTGGTATTTTGTCTCCTTGGACCATAGACATATGAATATTAGTAGACCTGCCCTAAGTGATTAAAAGCGTATTATCCCCACTCCCCATACCGGTTCCATTGGAGCCGGCTGTGCTCGCGTATGGCCTCAAGTGAAATTTGAAAACATGACGTCATCATTCTTGTGCGAACTATGGTCGAGGCATCATCGGTTCATTTTACAAAATAACACGGCAAAATGTTGACTTGTACTATGAAAACTTGTAAAAATAGATGTGAAAAAGAGAATAAACCCAATTGTCTTATTACATTCCATATATAAGCATTATTTTATTTTATTTTAAGCATATTCACATCGTATAATATGGATCAGTTGTAGAAACATATTCTATCACATCGAGAAACGTCTGGACGCGAAACACAAAACTGGTTGGTTTGCTGGGAAGTAAATTATGAACATTTATAAAAGTGTCTTAACTAAATACTTAAACGAAATATTCGACTCTGAAAATAGAAGATTTTTTTTGCCGAATTTGGACTTCGCAAATTTGTTCATAACGTGGCGAGTAATTTGCGCTCCCATGTAAAAATGTCTATTCATTCAAAAGCAGATTTTACTTTTAAGAACTAAATGGTGATATTATAATGCGAGATGCCTATTTACTGTCAGATTGATTTATTGACGAATCGCAGTCAGCTTTACCCCCTTCGTTCTTCAACAGTTGATTTTACCCCTCGCCATTATCTTCTCGTCTATTAATTCCTATTCTGTGCCTTGGACACTTATTTTTGTAAAGCTATTTCTAAAATAAGTTGCCATTTTTCTATCACATTTCTCCGTAACTATACTATTCTAGCCAAGGAGTAATAATCATTTACATATGCGTATCACAAACTAAGCAAAATACTTGCAAAGGTGAGTGTCTAATGTTTTCAGATGCCCTTCGAAATATGTACCACCTGCCCTTCGAAATATGTACCACCTGGTGCTGTCGCCCTTGCTGACTAACTCATTGGTTATGATCTAATTAGAACCTCGTATGAATGAAACTGAAAATAGTATGGAGAGGTAGCAATACTTGGTGTTAATAAATTCTGTTAATGATTGTCTCTCGGTTGTATCGTTTACTGCATAAGATAATGTTTTTCTGTTGTCAAATTTTTTTTCTTCCCGTATCAAAAATAAATAGGTAGTTTATTTTTTTTTTCGAAAAAATGGTGAGACGTGTCGGAGTCTCTCACAATTACTGATAATAAGCGTCCTTTGAGGTGTCGTAAGATAAAAATTACTTTCATCTTCGGCAAGGAATTTATCACAATTTATTTTCCTCATTAGACACTTCCAAAAGAAAAAGACCATCTGTCAGCGAGAAATGGAGTTGAACTAATATTTAGTGAAGGTTGGCCACTGTGGGCGTGAATGATAAGGTGAAAAGATGTCTTTAATATAATTATAGGTATAAATACCATTTTGTCTATTTTGGCTTTCGTGGAATTCAATAAGTTGGCATGTGCGTTAAAATGATTCTACCAATTATTTTATTTGTAGATAAAACGAGTGTATGTATCTATATTTTATTTTATATCTCTGTTGATTACAGTGTTTACTTAGCTACATGTTACCAATTCGAATAATACGTTTCTGGAAATTGTTGATAAAATACTGAAGAAATGGCACATTTTTCATTTTTAAAAGAGGACATATTATTTGAACAAGGCTTACAAGATTGTAAAAAATAAGAACATACTTACTAAATCATCATGCTCATCAATTTTTTAGTGAAAATGGCTACATTGGAACTTGTAAGTAGGTACTTACCAGATGCAAAAAAAAATGTTTTCAATGAATCACCTCAGTGATGCTCCACCAACACCGTGGTGGGAGCATCACTGAGTGTTTATGAAAAAAATAAAGATTCTGAATTATTACTTAATATTAAGCCAGTGGGTAGGTACCCGGGATTTACATAATATTACAAAGCCAATACAAATATTTAGAATTGTCTCGCTATGACCTAACATGAACTATGAACTATAAACTAAAACATTTGTTTGCTATACCTTGCTATAAATAGGAAAGCATGAATCCAGTAGGTTTTTGAGTTTCTAATATTAGATAGCAAAAATTAATTTAATGGTAGGTATAATTAATTAATTTAATGGTATATATAATTTTCTAGGAGTTTGTTTTTAATGCCTCCAGCTACATTCAGTACCACGTAGAACTTGCTTCTAAATGAATACTGACGGATCTCTCAGTCAATAATTTCGCGCTGCCAATAAAAAGCGTTTCATTTTTGATGGATTTCGTTCGGGTGTCCCGCGCAAGATTAAATTTGCATTTGCCGCTTTCGAAGACCCGCATAAAAAAACTAGAATTGAATAAATCTTTCAGATCCCTTCGTGTGCTCTTCGCCCCTCGCGCCTGTGCTCTTCGCCCCTCCCGCCTGTGCTCATCCCCTCCCGCCTGTGCTCATCCCCTCCCGCCTGTGCTCATCCCCTCCCGCCCGCCCGTTCCGGCGAGCGCGCTTCAACCCACGGAATTATTTATCGACATCCCCAATTCGAATTCCGGCCCAGTCACATTTCTTTTGCAAATTATAAATTCGAAAATGCCATTCAAAGTTCTAGTCATTCGCCATGTGAAAATATGCAGATATCCACAGTGGAATAACTGAATGAATAAATACCGAGCTCATTAAACTTTTTGTCAGGTCTCTATTAATATTCAAGTTATGGAAATTCAGCAATCCTACTTGCGGAGGAAGAAAAATATTCTGCATTGTAACCGTGTTGTATATTTGCAACTAATACAGCAATAACATATAACCCTTTTGTCCTGGATTTGGGGTTTCATTCCGGTGTTCGCAGGTTTTATGACAGTCCATAGATATTTACCAGTCTTATTTGCTGTAGGCTGTAGGCTAATATTTCTCTGGAAAAGATTTATGTTTAAAGTTATTAAACATTAAGGTAGATATCTTATTTTTCATTGCGCTGGTTCTGGCTTTATGATTTACGGACTTGAGGTAAGTTTGAGTTTTTATTTGAATGTGAGATATAATGTAAATGCTATTTCTGCTACTGAGTTATTCGCTCATATTTTTAGAAGAATTTCTCAGGAGGGCATTCCTCGTAGATAAAACAAAAATAAGGCTACAATACAAAATAAAAATATCCCAATTAATTTTTGTATATTATTTATTTTCCAATAAATTCAATGTCCACACAAAGTTTGCATCACTTTTTCAAAAGGTTAAAAA
The DNA here is from genome assembly GCF_061612785.1 of Hesperophylax consimilis. NCBI lineage: Eukaryota > Metazoa > Arthropoda > Insecta > Trichoptera > Limnephilidae > Hesperophylax > Hesperophylax consimilis. Next base: position 21,975,174 of record NC_142838.1, read on the forward strand.
ACTTTCAATTATTGTTTAACATGTAGCCAAACATTCCACCCACAACATAATTAAAATTTTACCTTTTTACCTAGATTAATTCAAGAAGTTAATTAAATCACTCACCGCAAAATTTTCTAAGAACGAAAAGAGAAGAAAGAAAAATCTGATTTAACCTAATGAAAAATACTTTTCAATTTAGGTTTATTTCCTCAATCCAACATCCAACAGCCAAAAACCCAATACCTCCAACCTACCTCTACAGCGGAGTGCCAATAATAATAGAAAGAGCGCCACCTATAGTTTCCAATCAAATTAAATTGGTTCATTCGGTGAACTGACGACAGGTGTCACTATTGGCTTTTTCGCGAACCTATTCCGTTGGATTTAAAAAATAAATCTGTTATATTATTACAATGTAGGTCGATGGTGGCGGTGATATTGCACTAACAATACATATTACTAAAGAGTATGTCTTTTAACAAAGCTAATTATGAAGAGATTTATAAAAACACACTTGTAAACAGAAGTAAACGATGAAAAAACTTTTTCTACACGCCAAGATAAAAAAAATCTTCCGATTATAAACATTTGCATTTCTTGTAGAATTTCAGTACCTGAACGATCGTATGAAGGCTGATTCTAAAATATTGCTTACTAAAAAGAGAACAAAATTTTTTATTCGGATCTTATAAATTTTCAATACCATGTTAATGACATTGAAAATAATTATCATTTTCACATTATTATGTTCCAAATAACGTTCAAATGTGTTTTGTTTAGTTTATAGATATTAATAATTAGATAGGTACCTCCCCTAACTTAGTTTTCTTAGCTGTGTACGATGTTGTCAAATGAGTATTGGCGGTTATTCAGAATCCGACAACCTTTAACGTCATATATTTAATTTTAAGTAAGTACAGATATTTCCTTTCATTTTACGTCTCGCCGCTTCTTGAAGGCACTTTTTCCTTGTCAGGGTGTTGAAAATCATATTATGGTCCTTTCTTCCAAGACACGTTTCACTTCTTATTCTTAAATGTAGAAAAGTTTCATTTCAAGTGTCAAATAATGGATGCCAATATTCAATAAACTCAAAAGCATAATTTTCTCTTTGTCTGGAAAATTTTCCGTTGAGTTTTATATTGGATACGTTTCAAAGTAGTCTTTCATTGTACCATTTGTTTTTAAAAACAAAGTTTGTTGTTTACCTTCAAAACATGTTTTTTCCGAAACTGTTCAACACTATATTAGTAATTAGTACTCTAGAAGTCTAGAGTAAGCACTCGTTTGTTTGTCTGTCAAATTATTTGTATCTCTAATATTTCTCTGAAGTCTGCCATTATAATTTTTCTGCTGCTCGATTCTGAATTGTTAAGAGAACTCTTTGAATTAGTGAAAGACGCATAATATTATTCAAAGCTTTATTCTGTTTTCAAAATAAAATTAGTGACGGAACATTGCAAGTTTGGATAAAACTCGTTGATTTAAAACAAAACCGTCACTAATTTCAGCCCCATACCTAACGCACTTCAGATAGAACTTTCTAAAAACTCTCTCTGGTTAGTTTTTACCCCCTCCTTTAGCCTAAGTCTCTTGATGTCCCTAATCCTCATAATATGCTATATATTGAAGGCCTCCGTGGTCGAGGGGTAAGGCTCTCGACTCGCAAGCCGGAGATCGCGGGTTCAAATCTCGGCGTGCACAAATAAATTTTAGTTTACTGATATGAAATAATATATACCTAGTATATTTGCGGCGTGAAAGATACTCTTACGGCCGTTGTTCCCAACATTTTGAACGATCAATCTCAGGGTCCGATCAGCCAAGTGATTTATTCAGTAACGTTCGATTCACCTGTTTCCAAACATCTTTACTGTTGATTATCTTAAGTGACCATGTCCACTTTCATAGAAAATAAAATGACATCAAAGTTAAAACTTTCAATGCTAAATTAACATTGGCGAATTAATTATTGTATTTATTATTAATGCATATATTTTTTAAGTACTTTAATACGTAAACTGATATTTAAGCGTTTGAAATATGTTAAAAATAAAGTATAAGCTTGACTTTAATGCCACCGTGCCTTGGCCTCGCAAATATGTTTCACTCTGTTGACACTTTTTATAAGTAGTCATTTACTGAGGCAAGCTTAATCCAGTAGTTTGGCTTCCTTAAATTGGTTGATCACTCAGTTGTCACTTTTCCGTTGGAAAGAGCATAGTTGTGCGTTTGAGCAGTGTTGAGCCAAAATTTCGGCTCAGCAGTTGATAGTAGGATTGGGAAGAACGGCCGTTAGTATCGCCCAGATGTAAGACAACCACTCAGAATTGAAACGTTGCTTGGAATGGCTTTGGTCGTGTTTGGTGACCAGATCTGGATATCCATGTACTCCATCTCCTTCTCCTCCCCGCTGCCACCAAGGGAGATCGGGAACGCAATGGTCTTACTAGCTCCAGACGGTTGGGAGTAGTACTTTTGAACGATTTCACAAAAAGTTTATATTTATTTAACTTATGTAGTTAGTCTCTCGTGACGTGTTCTTGTCCAAACCAGTTATCATTTTGTCATACGGTTAACCCTTTCGGACCTTTACGAACAGAGATTCGAAAAAAAAACCTTGCTATCCAGAGCGAATAAAATTTTGCGGTTTTTGTTTTCGAATTGGCTTTGCGCCCTTTTTTAAAGTAAAATTGGATGTTCGCTAGTCATTCAAGCAGTAGCCATCTTTATACTTTGGAAGGTGATGTTTGTATTTAATCTAGACCGAATTTTGCTCCTAATTGAAGTTTTTATCTTTAAATTAAAATAAATATCTAATTTTTTTATGTTTGTGTTTATAACGTTATATTTTTAAAATTAAAGAGTCATTAACTTCTAAACTATTGAAAAAAGTAGTTGTCCCATAAAAATTCAAATAGCTCTACCAATCACTAAAAATATTTTAATTATATCTTGTATCATATTGTACTGTGTGTAATTCTAAATGAATAAAGAAAAATTGTCACCAAGCATTAAATGTGTCATATTACTAATTTAGATTCGGGTATGAAAGGGTTAAGTGATGTACACAAATATTGTTCTCTTTGTTACCAACTAGCCTGAAATATATTTATCTTTTTCTTTTATAATTTGGATACTGAAATTCCTACAAATAAGTTTTTAAATGTAGGAACTTTGGATTTAGATAATTGTGAGTTAAAAATAATACGAGTAATTTGTGTACTTATAATCAGTGCAAAAATATTATTTATGTTTATATTTACATTTTTATTAACTTCCTATCGGCAGGTACTTTTACAAAAATAAGTAAACTTTTAATTGTAATACTGTAATCATTGACTAAAAACTAGAAAAAAAGGAGATTAAAATCCTTTTTTGTTATTTATTCATTCTTTTCCTGATTCAGCAAATAAAAGTGGCCGTAAGTATTGTTTTTTTGAGGGCTTTGTGTCTATATTACAACCACCTCTGACACAAAATCTCCGTGGTTTTTCTTACGACTTTGAACGCTTGTACAACAAGTTTAAACCAAGTTGGATTGTTAATCTTGTGACGCGCGCTGTTTAGGCTTCTCTTAATGGCCGATAAATGAGCAAACTACATTATGGGATTTGAGGAATAACTTTGTGTTCTTTTTTATATTGTAGGGAACATGTATTTATATTATCTAGGGTTTCTAAGCAAGGCGGTGGAATTCGATGGAGAGTTGTATAGTGAATTATCTCCTAGGTGGGGTAATTTTTAAAATGAAATTTGCTGTTCTAGTATAATACATCAATGGCTGTTATAGACACAAAATGAAAGTGTTTCATTAAATTAGTTATTATATTTGCTGTTAACCCCCTGAACGGTGGCAGCATATAAATAAAGCTCGGCGTGCTCCACATAGACTACGTATGGCTATGTGCCTGGACTTGGTATGCAGACCGCGACGATGCGCGATGGTACACTGTTACTAGTAAACTGGTACACCACTATAGGCCATATTTTACAACATGCCGGTAGGTTTGGCTTGTTCTCGTCTTATTAAGTTGGAGGCACTTCTGTTTGTTTTCCTCTACGCGAGCCCGTGAAGGATTGACTTACGGCTCAAGTATCTAGGTTACATATACATGTTGCAATTTACAAACTGTTTTCAAAATAACATCTCTGTCAACTAAATAAGCTTTGCGAATTATGTAATTTTTTTTAAATATAGAATCTGTAAGTACACGTAGAAAAATGAGTATGGTTGATTTATTGGAATCCTGTTAAAAGCGTGACGGTAATCCATTTCCTGAAAAAATATTGTTCCATTCAGAATATATCGGAAACGTGTTAATGCTTGTGTCCTTTTCCTGATAAATGTAATGACGAAATGCGACAATGGTCCTATTTTTAAGAAAACATGTTAATACACATAACACGTTCGCGTTTTACTGATACTTTGTTAGGAAATCTGTCATTGACGGCCTGCAATCCCGTTTTTAACAGGATAACGAATAATTTTACCAGATTTAAAAATAAATTATCAAAATTTTATATCAGTAAGTTTTCGCTGTGTTATCTATAGCTTATATACATCTAATGTATATGTATGTATATTATGGATGACAAATGATATAATGAATTACTAAATCATTATTTGAAAAGATTTTGCAAATGATTGATCTTCACCTTTACAACGCAAGCTAGTGAAGATTGAGTTATAATCAAGGACCCAGGACGGATCTAGTTTTCGGTTTCCAGTTGTAGGTTACAGTTATAACATAATATTAAAATGATTATTTAATAATATTTTTAAGGCTATAATATGTATTTAAAGATCATAAAAAAGTCTTTAAATTATGTAAATTATAGTTAAATTTAAGCTGATGGAAATCTTTCTCTCGAACTTCGTGTGCTTTGGGGAAAGTAAATACACTTATGTACACAAGTAAAAGCTTATAACAGAAATGTAATACCTATGCTAACAATGTTTGAAAATCACATAATTTACGTTAAAATCTTAATTATTATTCAAAATACTTAAGTTTATCATTATATTCGTGCTTTGAATACGCCGTACTTACACTTAATAAATAACATTTTAATAAAATTAGTTGGCAGGGTACCGAAATGTTGTATTAAGGAACTTATAATTCAAATACAAGCTGCGACGGTAAGGTGCTCCTAATTCATTTATGTGAACATATTTAGTAAGCAAAATAGAGTAAGTAGGTAATTAAATAAATTATTAAGGGACATTTTAAACGCCTTGGGTCGTCTAGATGACAATAACACCACGGTGCCTACTCTTATTTTACCAAATTTAGATTCACGCTAGATTAAATTACCCAAATATTCCATTCTAAAATTAGACAATCCTTTTCATAAATTTTACTTTAAAACTTTTAAATTAAAGTTTCATGCCTAAATTTGGTTTATTGGATAATACGTTTCGTCCCATCCCACCGTGTGTTAGTTAAGGTTGGCAAGTCGTGTTGGTTGATATTGGGAACAAAATTTTCACAGCTGTCGACTCGTTTCCCCCCATTCTCACTTCCTCCAACAGGAGATTTACCGCGTACAAGGAAGATGTAAGAAACGTATCTGCTGCATTTTGTACATTTCCTTGGTTAATGGAATAACGTAATATCACATACGTGCTTTTGTGAATTTTCCACATCTTTTGTTAGTTTATTAAAGATACTCGCTATTTTTAAAGATACATCAAAATGAATTTAACTCTTTTTTTTGTTTATTTTTATTTTTTATTTAACTAAAATTAAATTTAATAATATAATTTTAAAGATCTGCAAGTATTTTTGGTTTTTGTATTGTTACAGCTGTTTCGGCTTTCAAGGCCATTTTCAAACTGTTAAATCCTTTTGCCTGGAAGCATCGCAGGTTTATTAAGCTAATTAATAAGATGGTTGACTTGGCAAATTCGCCCCTAAATGCGAATGTTTTAATGCTTTTAATTAAACTCGACGTAAATCTCCGAGAAATATGAAAATTATAATAATTTTGTATTTAAGATATTTTGTCAAGCCTTTTTCGCTGAAATCATTTTTGGGGATTCTGTACATTGACCTACAGATTTTGAGTACCTTAAATTAAAATTAAAATTGCATAACCTCTCATAAAAACAAATTGCTTTCCATTTTGTCCTTTCTAATCGTGTTTTGAATAACATTGCGCCTGTTTTCTTTGTAACCCAACAAAACCTCCGCTTATAATTCAAAAGATGTTCTTGAAGGGATGATTTTTTCCTGAAAGATTATCATCATACCTTTACCTATGCCGAAATTTCACTGAAAAGCCTTCTGTTCTTTTTATAATGTATAATTTACAAAATACCTATTTCTTTAGGTCTGTATCAAACCTAACGCATTAACAGCAGAAAGTTTTCTTTGTCAATACGAAAACGGCGCTATACAAATAATCCGATATTTATTATTATTATGGCTTACTAGCATCTGCCTCAACGCCACATAGTGCGATTAAAATTGGTCGTAATGCCTAAAATACATATGTATAATTGTCATTTGACAAAATATGTTTATAATCAGACCTGACGTTGTATCGTTGTACCACATAGAATAAATAAATTTGGATTAGATGAGATTTTATGGTCGGAAGGTGACGAGTAATATTTTCAAATGTATTTCATTTGTTTATTTTTAAAAACAATCACACAAAACTCCATAAATCATTAAAAAATTGATGATACGAATATTTATAATATGTTCCGCTAGCACTCTCCATGCGCATAAGAGAAATGCTGTTTGCTGCGTAGTTCGCAGTAGGAATTACAACTTTGTTACATTCGCATTAAATTTGCATTTTCATCATGTAATGCCCCTGAATCGGTTTGAAGCGGTATTGATAACGACTCTCAAACAGTTGTTATATTGGATATTGCAGTTTTATGAAAAGTCATTCTGTATATTAGCACGCCGCGCGCGCGAGATATAATGATGTGCAAGCTGAAAATTCAACGTTATGAATAATTTAGAATTACTAACGTATGTACATACTACTTATTTTATAAAGGACCATGATGAATTACTTTGGTAACAAAGCTATCTGCGACACTTATTTTCAAACGGGCTCACACAATAATAGGAAATTTTGTTTACTTTTCAAGTATAAATATATAAGATTCATAATAAAGTTTAACTTTCATCCTTTCTTTTTTTGCTTTATACCTAAATATTATTTTTTTTCTGGGATATCGTTATAAAGTTGCATCACCCGATATTGATGATTTGGTTGCTGATTTTTTCATTTCTCGCCCCGTGTCCGTCTATCTCACAATTATTGTTTATTTCGCTTTTATATTTCACGTGATTTCATTGCTAATGTTACTTTTAAAGATACATCCATTATTTGCTCAGCCCCCATCTTACCCGTGCACGCTATAAATATAAGAATTATTGTAAATTAGCATGTCATTTTATTGTAGAATTTGCTAATTACCGTTCTCATAAAGATGCAGAAATCTCGAATAACGCATTTTACGTTTAGTTAATTAGTAAATGGAGAGATAATTTTTTTAAATCTATTTTGTGTAAACTTACTTTTAATTTTTTTACAATGTTATTTCGTATAATCTCAGTATAATACAATCTCCTTAGATTTAAAACCTTGTACTATGGATAGGTTTCGCAATCAACGCCAATGTCCGCTGCGAATTATAATTTATATAACTACGTAGCAATTTTACGACCCGTAATTGAAAGGCTTCGATTGCAGATAACTATGCACAATTTCAGGTTACTTCGATAATCAAAGTTATTAAACATTGTTCAGAAATAAAAGACAGCGCTACTTAAAAAAATACTTGAACCAGTTCGCTCCGGTCTGCTGGCAGTGTGGTACAATGTTGCATCAGAGTGACTATTCGTTAGCTTTCTGGCTAGCTATGTTTTTCTTTACTCTTTCTTCTGCTCTCCTCATAGAAGAGGTTCGTTTTTTATCATGTACTGCTAGTTCTTTAATTAACGTCTGGTGAACCTTGTTTGAGAATGCAACAGAGAGGAAGACACTTTTGATAGGTATCTGTCTAAGACGAAGTATTTAGATTTTTGAATTTTACGATTATTTTAGAGTTCGTTAAAAAAACCAAAAACATAATCATTATAAGACATTACAGTAACTCGCAGACAGTAGAGAAACAATTCATGTTCAATATCAAAAGCATTTGTATTCAGCAACAATACAAAATATTCTCCTCCTCACCCGCAAAAACATTGGCAGGTTGTCGTACTACATTGTATACTACGGAAGATAGAACATCTTTACTGATTTTACCTCGGATTGTAATCAGGAACATAGAGACTTTTGCAAAATGAGGGACTATTTACCCAACGATCTTGTTCTCATAACAATTTCAGAATTATTGAACCCATTCTTTTCAGAACAGTTCCTACCTCTATCAACAATGTTGACACTCTATTGTCGTAATCGTATTAAAAAAATCTTCAAGAGAACTCGCAAAAACCAACACATCAGATGCTTCTTACATTAGTCACAATATGAAGTGATGTTACATTCAAATAATAGGCAAATGTCGAACTGACAGCCTATTGTAATATGCCACGCTTTACAATGAAATTATATTGTTTTGGTAAGATAAAGAATTGAGCTCCTAATTTCCTGTTACCCGAGTGAAACCTTCGGATACTGAATCTGTCAGGAGCTCATAGAAAATTTAAATTGTTGATATTATTAGAGTGATCTCGTTAAAAACGTAAACGTACAAAATCCTTTACTCCATTTTTTTATATAGTAAGCATATAAATATATCTTATGAAGTGGTTTTTTTTCTTCTTTTTAAACAGTTAAGCCTGGAGTCATTTTTTATTTAACGGGGATTTTCATTAAATGGGAATTTTAAATTAAATAATACTTCAATTTTATTATGACATAAAACCACGCTTTAGTATTTTTCTTGGAAAATGATTAACTTTTTATCGTTTGTCGGTTTTGATTGTCAATGTTTATTGTAAACTAAACAATATTTTCGTTTGACCAAGCAGCGTCATCTCAAACAAAAAATAATAACAACGCTTTATCAAATACATCAGAGGAATTTTTGATGTTGTTATCTGTGCTACATTTGCAGAGTTCAATGCCACCCGGTGACTCTGTTTTGATTACCTCGGAACTTTCCTTGACGCTACGCTACACGACTACACATGTTATCAGAAGACTTTTTAATATTTTAGAATTCTACGTCCTTGCCAAATAACGCATTTGTGTCCGTGCACTTTAACCTCTCAGTTTAAATAACATGACCTAATTTTTTATGTTAAAGATAAAGTTGTCAATTCAACGACTCTGTAAAATCTATTGCGTTGCCATCCATCTCAGTTTTCAACGGTCCACTGAGTGTGATCATCAATATTTTGGTCGATTGCTTACACGCGTCGTAGGCAACTTATCAATCACAAAATGTATTCTACAATGTGGAACTCGCGTTTATTACGCATTGTGCTTCTTAAATGATTGGCACATCATTATCAATTCACATTAGTCTGCTTTGAAATACAACTTAACGATAATATTTATTTATAATACTCTAATCTACGAGAGTTGGAAGCCTCTATCGACTTTATTTGTAAACTTGAGAATCTAAAATCTTGATAATGTTTCATTTGAATTATTCGTGCTTTGACGCTCGTGGCATTAAACTTAACAATGGTTTAAATTTTCAATTGTTTAGTATCACCAAAAACCACTTCCTTCGAGTTTAAACAATCCTACAGCATTAGTTATAATGTATTCACGGTAAGTACGTAGGTAAGGAAACATGGGTTAGTACCTACATATTCACTACAATAAGACTTTATGAATTCAAAAATCAATCCAATCCAATGTGTCAGTACTATTTTTTTTAAATGCACAATAACCACAGAACCTGTTGCAAATTAATTGTTTGCTAAATGGTTTAGATTTAGATTACATAAAATATTAAATTGAACATGTTATTTGTGTGAATATGATATAAAAGAATAAAATAAAATAAGAATATATACAATAATAATAATAATAATAGAATTTATTTCAGAAAGTATTCAGGGGTAGTGAAATGCAATACATTCCATATTTGAAATAATATACATAATTAGAATAGGAAAAATAAATAAAACATGGGTGATTCCGACAGGCACAAAAAAGCGAAATTTAAGAGAAAAAAAGATAAAATATAAACACAAAAACGAATGTAAGCAGCCGTTTATGGAGGATATTTCGACATCTCCCTTCTCCAGAGGGCCATCAGAGGTGACTCCATCCAGGCAGTCTGCGCCATAAGCTTCCCATGTGATGGCGGAGAAGCGCTCTAAAAGAGTGTACTCGTCTCTCCAGGAACATTCCCGTGGCGCTGCTGTATCTCGGTAGGCGGAATAGTTGGCGATAAGCATTATTGTAAGCGACTTTTAGCTTATGCCATTGGGATGCAGTGTAATCCACCCACAGTTCTGACGTGTATAGCGAAGTGTAAAATGCGTTGAAAAGTATCTTTTTCACGCTTGTCGGATATATATACAGCAAACTTTTTTGGTTAATCAAGTATTCTTATGCATGAAAGTAATAAAGTAGGTAGTTTTAGGATTACAATTGTGATAGAAAGAAAAAGGTTTCGCATTCGATTATATTAAATTAAATTAATTTTATGTCACGGCGCCAGTTTATTTTAATTTATGAAAGCACGTCGATCCGACATGTTGTGTCTCTGGTGTGATGAAATATTAATTGCAGTATCAATCTACTGCAATTAGTTCTACTACGAGTCGTATATTATTAGGTTCTACCCGTGTTCAAATATTAATATTTAGAACATAAATACAGTACTAGATTCACGCGCAATGACGGGTTAATAGTTCCGAAATTTAATAATAAATACGGACAGAGAACGTTTGAATACAACATACCGAAGATATTTAATTTATTACCTGACACTATAAAGCAATGTAAATCTATGAATAAGGTTAAATATATGGTGAAAAATTGGCTATCGGAAAAAAAATATTTACTTTAATATGTATGAAAAATTGTATGAAATAATTGTTGATTCTGTAGATATAAGATGTAAATTATAACTTATAAAAATGTATATGAAACTAAACTTTAAGCACCTGTTGACAAGCCAATTCAATTGGCTTAGCAGGACTTGTTTGTTGATATGTATTAACTATTTATTCAATAAAATTAAAAAAAAAAAAAAAACAAATAACAAAAAAAATTTACACAGAAGGCCAGTCGAATACTTTAACTAACTAACTAACTAACTAACCATCACGCCGTTTCCCCGCAGGGGTAGGCAGAGAGGACGGACCGCCAAACAACTCTGTCTTGGCACACACTCCTTGCCTCATTCACATTCATACATCGTCTCATACATACTCTTCTATTGTTCTGACTCTTGACATGGCCCGACTCAAGTATCTGATTCACTTGGTCGTGCCATGTCTTCCTCGGGCGCCCCCGACTTCTGCTACCATTCACATTTGCATCGTATATTCTCCTTACACTCCTTTCTTCGCTCATTCGCTCTACATGCCCAAACCATCTAAGCGTCCCTTTCTTGATCTTACTCATTACGCTTACATCAGCCTTGCACTCTTTGCGGATATCCACATTCCTCACACGATCATACATGGTTTTACCACACATACGCCTCAGGGATCTCATTTCAACAGCATTCAATCTACTTTCATCCTTTCTTTGCCAGTTCCATGCCTCACTTTTATTCCACAATTTCAAATGCTCTATATAAATTTGTTTTTAATTTTCCGTAAAAATAAATACAGTTTTAGAAATTTAATAAAATTATCGTTCCGATGTATGCATTTAAAATAAACATTACTATTTCTAAATAATAAAATTTTAATATCAAACTTGAAAATTGTTATCAAAAACGCTAACCACATTTTTACTCCAAACATAGAAAAATTGGGAGAACTCGATATTTCGAAAACACGTTCGTTTTGTTCGGGAGATTTTTAAGACAACTGTTTCTTCACTTTAATCTCTTTCATATAATTAAAAGTACAAAACAATTTTTTAAAGTTAAACCGATTGTTACGATAGCAGCGCAAAATATAAATTATTCATTTTGGCTATTTTTTGAGGCAAGCTGGAAAGAATTATTATTTTTCTTTCTAGCGTCAAAAAAAATAAGTATAAAAAAAAAACTTTTATGAAATATGTACGCCCGTTCAAATATAACCCTCAAACGCTGAAGGGGTTAAAGTGTAGGTATATAAAAGCCTATAATGCTTTAAGAATAATGGTTAGTTTGAAGTTAGGTTAAGTTTGATAGCCTCCGTGGTTGAGAGGTAAGGCTCTCGACTAGCAAGCTGGAGGTCGCGGGTTCAAACCCGGCGTGCGAAAATAAATTTTATTTAATTAATTTGTGTTATTTCTACTATAAGATACTCTCAGTATCGCCCTGGCTTTGGCCGTGTTTGGTGACTAGATCTGAATAGGCAAGTACTTCTCCCACCTTACTCTTCCTTATCTCCTTCTCCTCCCTACTACTTTCAGGCATTTAAAGGTGAGTATGAAAATAGAAATCTTTTCATGTGCGTTCTAGTTCCATGGAAATTTAAATTTCAATTTGTTTTAATCAACTATAGATTAACATTTTGTATTTGTGCTTTCTCGTAAATCCATTTACGGATTTTCTGGTTGGTTCGAAATGAAACGCGATTGAGAGTTAGAGATAAACAACAAGCGCATTTTCAATATTTCCATGCAATCACGAATTGAAAGCTGATTAATTCATTCATAGAATGTCTCATTAGAGTAGCTCGTTACTCTCGTCTCATTGTCCAAGTTCATTCACTCATAATTTCATTGATAATGTGACAAAATTACTGTGAAATGCGAATCAGTTTCATTCAGTCATTCACGTTTTAGCGAACCCATAAGATACCGATGTCGGTGGTGCCGTTAAGCCATTCCAGTTTTATCGAACCCATAAGATACCGATGTCGGTGGTGCCGTTAAGCCATTCCAGTTTTATCGAACCCATAAGATACCGATATCGGTGGTGCCATTAAGCCATTCACGTTTTAGCGAACCCATAAGATACCGATATCGGTGGTGCCATTAAGCCATTCACGTTTTAGCGAACCCATAAGATACCGATATCGGTGGTGCCGTTAAGCCATTCCAGTTTTATCGAACCCGTAAGATACCGATATCAGTGGTGCCGTTAAGCCATTCACGTTTTAGCGAACTCCGATATCGGTTTTTCTGCGTTCATCACATAATTTATTTTTATGTGTCCTCATAAAGAAGTAATTAGTTTGTTCACATTCAGAAAATCGTGCTTTTGCTTGTTTCACAAAATACTTTTCATTGGTGCTAATTTATTATCTGGCCCTAATTTTCAATTCATTTTTCATAGTGAACCAAATTTCTAAAAAAATTAAAAACAGTTTTCTATAAATTCATCTATTTTCAAATGTATTTTAACCTTCTGAAGCTGTCAGAGAGTCAGAGAATTTGGCGTTTTACAGCTTTTCAATAAAATCCAAATTCATGAGGTCATACATTTACAATTTTGTTATTAAAAAAATTTAAATATTTACATTTTGAATGCAAGCATTAATTAGTGTTAAAAATGGCTCGTCTTACGTTTAATCGTCAAAAAACAGAACTAAAATTACTGGCAGCAAAACAAACACATATTTTAAAAAACAAACGTATTCTTAACTTTAATTCTATGGTTAATTTACTAGTTTCTAAAAATATTTTTTCACAGAGACGTAAAATTTCATTGTTGTATTGAAACTTAAATATCTTGCCTGATTCAGCATATATCTGAATCTGAATATAAAAATAAATTGGAACATGAACACAACACTATGTTCACGAAGAATTAAGGCATGCTTGTTCCAAAATATAACAATAAATACGGACAGCGAACCATAGAGTATAACATTCCCAAAATGTACAACATTTTGCCAAATTGTAAATTCCCAAATAGATTGAGATATATTCTGAAAACATGGCCCATAAGTAGAAATACTGTTGTTATTCATTAGCATGTAGATTTAGTGATATTTTAGACTATTTGTGCCAGTAATAATATGAATATCTTATAAGTAGCAACAATATTATGTATATTTGTCCAGGTTAAATCTCCCGACAGGAAAAACTAAACCCTCCCACACACTTTTCCACAAATGATCATCTAGTCAATCCACATTACGCAAGTGCATTATATAAGCATAGTAAATACAAAATAATACAAAAAACAACACGTCAAATCACCAGAGATCAAATGGGAAAATTGGACTTATAAATCCTATTGATCCCTCAATATAAATATTTAAAAAATCTTTCGTAATCCTACATGTATTTAAAATGACTGATTTTTGCATTTTTATGTATAAATTCTCTGACAGATCTAATAAGCCTAACTTTGAATGAGAGAGCTAGGTATAATGCCTGTAGCCAAAATAACAAATAATTAGTAATAATATTATGTATACACATTTACATTGTAATTGAACATGCACAATGTACATCCTGTTGAAAAACTGCAAAAATATCCGAAAGTTCGAAAGTTGAAAAGAAATTTCACCGAATGCTTTGAAATTTTGAACTTGTGTTTTTATATACCTATATTATAGATGTCAACAGTAACAGATAAAAACATGTTTTTTAAAACAGTGCCATCTGTTGGACTTAAAAGCAACACCCGCTTTTGTTTTTCTATCTGCACAGACAGACTGAGCAACGTGTTGGGGGGGGGGTAAAGAAACTTATCGGCCTCAACTACATTCATATAATATATACCTACGTTTGTATAAAAATAAAAACTGATTACACATACACCTATTTATACATTTATCATCTTACTAATTTATTTTTCTATCCGCTGCACGTTTTTCTTAAATTTGAATACCGCACAAGAGACCAAACTGTTTCCATCCGTCTGGAACCAGTGAGAATATGTCATCCTCTATCTGTATATATTGCGAGGTTGAAGGTAGTAGATATGGAGATGAGGAAGGTGAGAAAGTACCTGGCTATTCAGATCTGGTAACCAACCATGGATAAAGCCATTTAAAGCCACGTTTCTAAACTGACTGGTGGTCTTACACCAGGACGATGCTGAGAGTATCTCCAGTGTAGGAACGTGCCATAAATACACCTTATACTATTGTTAAAGATTTAAGTAATCGTGAAATAACACATATTGATCAAATAAATTTACTTGCGCACGCCGGGATTTGAACCGCAATCGCCAGTCGAACCTCCGGATTGCTAGATTAGAGCTTAATCCCTGAACCACGAAGGCTGTCAAATATTTTTAATTCATGGATTTTTTGTAGTTCATTATTATTATTGATACGTAATGACTGACATTGTGTCATATATAAATGTGCGGCACATCAATAGTTCAGAAGTCAAAAAAGCAAGTAATGATTATCATTATTGTAAATAATGATTATCATTATTGAGGAGATATCAGCGAGTGGTACGATTTCCCTTAGAAATATCTCACTATCACGAATTAGTTTGTTTACACACATCCTAAGAACAAAATAATTTCTTGTTATTTGAGTGAAATTATTATGTGTTGTGTTATTTAACTCGGCAACCAACATCAATTTTGAAATACCAGGTTATGTTTATAATACACCCTACCGTTGATTTGTTAAAATCATCAAAAATTTTGGATATTAAAAATTCAGGTCTCTATATTGCTTCAAATAAATCGACTCGTGTCAAGTCTCGATCGGTTCCACCTGTATTTAATTATTATGAATTTGTTTGTACGTTCCGTTTCCGTTTAAATACGGTGACTTCTTCAATGGATCAGTAAAGATTATTTTTTCATATGTGGAATATATTATTAGGACTTTCTTATTCGCATTTTTTTGTTTTTATGATGGTACTTGAAGGTAGAGATTTTTAAAAAGAATTTTCATTGAGATTGTGACATTTTTTTAGATAAAAGACATAATTTTAAAAAATATACGGTTTATGATTAATGAGTACTTTCGAGTACTTTCGTTTCATTCCGTTTCGATTTATCAAATACGAGAAAATTATAAACATATTTATTGGACTCGAGGTCTACTGTTCAAAGAACTACTGGTGTTAAGATAACGGATACTTAACTGCAATCAAAAGTAATAATAGTATTTAACACTTTTAATCGTCATGAATAAAAGAACTAGTTTTCGGACATGTTTCCTGTTTATTTTTTGTATGTTTAATTCGTAGAACTGCATTAATTTTTTTTTTTAAATTTAATTACATCAAATTTAATAATATAATTATTAAGATCAGCAAGTATTTTTGGTTTTGTTATTGTTACAGCTGTTTTGGCTTTCAAGGCCATTTTCAAACTGTGGTTTTAACCACTTTTAGACGACTTATTTATATGATTCTATTTTACCCCCTCCCCAATTTAAAATGATTAAGCCGATTTACTGGTAAAATAATTGTGACAATAGATTTCATATTCTATGAGGGATTTTGAAGTCTGTTTTCCCCACATTAATGTTATCTTAAGTGTTTAATAATGATGTAGGAGCTATTCATTTATTTATATGTGTTATATTGTTTAGGCTTTGTGAACATACTTATAAGCTAGGAATAAATAATTTTCATTACTTTATTAATTAATGTTATTTTAGAGTCATTGGGTCATTCAAAATAAACAAACGTTTCCTGTTGACACATAATAACAGACTACCGACCTATTTGAGATTTGAACTGAAATCCATCACATTATACATCTGATTGGCTATTTGAATGAAATTCAAATAGTGCTTAGCGTTCAAAACTTTAGGGTAGACATTTGAAACTCATGTGTGAAAAATGTGAAAAATAATGTGCTTTTAACCACGCTTCGATGAATATTCAATGTCTGAACGCGCTTCTCAATAATTCAATTAGAATATTTTTGATTTTTAACGGCTGATTTGTTTTTAAATAATATGTTGACTATTCCCAAAATTCTATTTTCGTCTAGAATAAACGTTACCGAATACTGCCTAGTCTATTTGGGAGATACCAAAAAATAATTAATCATAATTTTTTCCCATCATTTGTGTTAAATTTGGTGTATCTCATAGAGGTGCTATTACTTACTAATATCGCGTCGAAATGTGTTCCACTACCAGAACGCGATAAGCGGAGCGCGTAGACCGAGTTCGGTAGTTTTTCACGGAGAATACTTACTGATATAAAAAAAAATTGCTAATTTATTGAAAATCTGGTAAAAATATTCGTATTCCTGTTAACAACGGAACTGCAGGCTTTTAATGAATTGGCAGGTTTCCTAACAAACTGTCGGTAAAACACGAATATGTTATTAGAATATCAATTAGGATGAAAATTATATTATTATCACATTACGTCATTATATCTACCAGGAAAAAGCACAGCTGCATGAACACGTGTTACGATATATTCTGAATGGACTAATATTTTACTAGGAAATTGGTTTGCAAATTGCAATCAAGTTTTCAACGGTATTTTAATAAATCAGCCATACTCAGTGTAGTGTCCCGGTTTGGACGTTTTCAATACATAAGCCAAACTCATTTTTCTCCGTGTAACTTCTGCTGTGAGCGTTGGAGGTCAGTTGGAGGTAAAAAGGTGGAACATATTTTTTCGCTTCAGGTCTCATCTAAATATAATACATACTTGATGTATCTTTATTTTGTATATTTTAATATATGATGTTCATAAAAATAATGTTATTTGAGAGATAGTAAGAAGAATCCTTAGGCAAGAAGGGTAAGACAAGTGATGAAGATTGGCAGCTATTCATTCAATATAATATGTATGTTATTTGTTTCTGTGAGCTAAGTAGGTACATCAAGTAGAAACTATTACAGCCTTTTTATTATGGACTTTGGTTCCCAAGGACATATTATTTTTAGAAGACATGAATTTGACGGCCTCCGTGGTTGATTGCTTGCGATCCTTGGCTACAAATCCTGATGTAGCGGGTTCAAATTCCGACAATGTCAAGAAAATTTAATTTGATTGATTTTGGTTACTTAACTGTTTATTAATTTATAATCAAATCGTGCATAGTATATTTGAGGAATTTTCCAGAGTAATAAATACTTCCAGTATCACCCTGGTGAAAGACCACTATTCACAAACGAAGATTTTCTAGAGGTTGCTTTACCCGAATTTGGTGATCAGATCTGAATAGTCAGGTACTTTTCCCATCTCCTTTTCCTCTTCATTATCTTCGCTATAACATACCCCAATTGGAGATGCCATAATTTCACTGGCTTCAGACGGTTGGAAGTAGTAATAACCCTCATAAAAATAAATAAGAAAAAGTTTTTAGTTTCGTTATGATTTATGGTAACCTTTCAAAGTCTAAAAAATGTTTTTAATTTACAAAAAATAGTTACACGTAAACATAATGCAACAAATATAATATAAAATGCACGGAGAGAAAAAAGATTTTTGGCCCTCTTTAATAAAACATCAATTTAAGAATGTTTTATCGATTTGCCTTGATCAAGACGATACAAAAAAATACATAATAAATAAATCTATTCGGATTTTCGTGAACACGTGTTTCGACACCATGATAATGTATCAGTAATTTACTGACAGTTTATCTGTAAATCCTTTTAAGTCGCGTCCTTGCGTTTGTTATTCGAAAAGTCCTGTTAATTCATCTGTAAGATTTACAATCCCATTTTTAATGGCAATAAATTAGCAATGGATTTTCCTCGTTTTAGGTAAGAAATAATTCATTTTACGTAAAAGTATTAATAAAAAGTAATAAGCAGAAAAAATAGATTTCAACCTATTGAGACAAATATTTAAATATATTTTTAATAGCTCTGCTAAAATACTAAACTTGTTCAAATGCTTTCTTCAGAAGCTTCAAAAGGGTTGAGGCAAAAACACTTATATTCGTTTTATAGATTATGTAGTCTATATTTTATTTTTAAAGCTTAGGTATATGAAATTCTTTTTATGACCGAGCTTTTCGCTGATCTAGTCGTATGATCATCAACTGAAAGTTTTTAGCCGAGTTCAATAAAAGCAATCCTTACAAGCTTAGTGAATATCAAGTTATACGGCCTTCTCAGACTGTCATTATCCGTTTTACTCCGCTCCGTTTTTGCATGCATCCTCTGGAATAAGTACCAAAGTTAATGCACTAAAATTATATATATGTGAGAAATAAAGGGTACTTTACGAGAATTATGATCATTAAATATTTATAAACTCATTTATGTTTTGAACTTCCTCACTAGAAACTGCAACCCAGATTAGAGATTTGGTACTCCTTCCGTAATTCATTTTTAAAAAGATCGTTTTTTATACTCACTACTCCGTAGCTAGCGATAGAGTTTAATTTAGAGACTTTAAATCGATGTGATGACAAAGAAATTACATACAGAAAAAACTGTGCAAATTTTATGACGCTAATGATCACTGTCCATGTGTTTTTAGTGAGAAGCTGTAACAGAACTTCTGATTTATTGTTAATATTTTACTTTGAATAAAAACGTATTTATTTCCTCGAATATTTTTTTCAATGTTACGTTGGCTGTGTTCACAGCCTGTGAATATAAATGTTGTTAAAAGTTTGAAGGATTCATAGTTACTTTCAACCGCGTAGAATTACAGTTTAAGATAATAAAATTATGCTAAAACATAAGTTATGGAATAATATATCAGTTTTCTTTTGTATTAAGATTTCATTCGCATCGTAAGTTATTATTGAGTAATATTTCATCGAGATATGTCTCCCCTAAAATTTTTCCTTCATTAATCTTTCCTCGAGAGTGCACATCGTTCATATAAAGCTATCAACTAACTTATTATTATGACAAACGACACCAAGAAAACTTGACGAAAAAATTTCCGCAACTCTTTCACGCACAACATGTTTTTCATAACTTATGTATTTCATTATAAGAAGATTATTTATGAATACGTATTAATGCTTTTTAATTAAATTTATTATAATCAACCTATTCAAATTTTCGCTACATTGAAAGAATATTAACAATCTTCAAAGCATGAGTAAAATTAAGAAAGGGACGCTTAGATGGTTCGGGTATGTAGAGCGAAGAATGGCGTGTAAGGAGAATATATGACGCAAATGTGAATGGTAAAAGAAGTACAGGACGCCGAGGAAAACTTGACATGATCAAGTGAATCAGATACTGGAGTCGGGCCATGTCAAGAGTCAGAATAATATAAGATTATTCTGACTCTTAAAAGTATGTGTGAGACGATGTATGAATGTGAATGACATGTATTCATTTTTATAAAACTTTTGACAGCTTTCAAACGGTGTTCATTCAAAATGTAAATTTCTGACATATCTCTAACTATGCAAACATTTTTTTGGAAGGCCTTTTTATGTTAGTTCCGTGACAAAACAATTAATTTACATTTCAAATTCACAAATTCTACAATAATTAAATTTTTTCCAGGTTTTTCGGGGGTCCGCCCTAGTAATATTTTTATTTGAGAACATTTTTTATCGTAATCGTTATGCTTAGGTTTCAACAATAGTGCCACTTTAAATCCTGCATATTTTACAATTTAAATCAATGAACAATAATACATCTTACTAATTTGGGTAATCACGTGCCAACAAATTGTATTTAATATTATAATCGTACCGCTTGGCTTCTGTAAATATCCTTCTGCGATCAATTCAATTTCATAATCCTACTTAACGTCACGGCTTATTCTGCTTTCCTTAAGCTGTCCCTTCTTTTCACTTCTAGAAATTTACCTTTTCCCATTATCTTCTAGATTACTTCTTCATCTTCTTGTAATTACGATAACGTCTCGGCAAATGGTGTTCAGCTTTGCCCGTGGTAAAAACATGGCCTCTGCATTAGGAATTCCTTATTATTAGTCTGGTTTATTGCATTACGGCGATCCTTGTAAAAGAAGTGAGACTTTGTATAGTTAGTAGCAGATAGCAAGCTAAACTAACCTCCTCCTCCCCCTCCCCCATTCCCTGGCAGCTTGTAGTGTTCTGTACATACAGTGAAGTGTAGGCAAAATGTACGAGAAACGGAGGTTGTTCTACTTCAACTAACACCGTTAGTGAAGGAAATATGGCGTTAAATTTCGTCACCACCTTCGTTTAATAAGTGTATATAAGTATATGCACAACGTCAACAATCCTCCTTCTCTTCCTCCTTCTTGGTCCCAGGGATTACATGAAGATATTTCCTAGTTCTGTATTTCACCAGCGGTATACATAATATAGCAGCACTCGACTAGGTACTATGGATGAACACTATATTGGAGAGTATCGCGATATTAAGGGAAATGCCGATATACGATCAAATATTAAAGCATTAACCACGAATTCCAAATTTACTACCGCTAATGGCACTTGAGCTTCCATAACAAGCTGAAATACATTCAGCGATATACGAAATTTTCAGTAGTTGGAGCTTGGAACCAACCGCGAATGAATGATGGTTATGGTATCAAAAATCTACACGTGTAAAGGAGCATAGTCAATTTTACTAAAACCGACATTCTACCTCGGTTGTACAATTTTACCTTACAAGTTAAAGTTTTAACCCAAAATATCATAAAATTAAATTTATTGGTTTTATTTAAATACATCTATAATGCGAAGAAAATAGTAAGCCTCAAAATGTAACATAATATAATTTGTTTATGCCATTGCTTTCTTATGCCAACGAAAATATTCTAAAATGTACTCGTAATGCCTTCACACTATATACTAAAATGTACTCGTAATGCCTTCACACTATTTACTAAAATATACTCGTAATACCTTCACACTATTTACTAAAATATACTCGTAATACCTTCACACTATTTACTAAAATGTACTCGTAATGCCTTCACACTATTTACTAAAATGTACTCGTAATGCCTTCACACTATTTTCTCGTAAACTACCACAGTCATAAATCAATTTATTTAGTTAATAACTATTAGCCATCATAGTAATCCTGAGTAAAATTTGATTGGGTTCCGTTCTCCGTCATTCGTTTTATATTTCTTATAGCTCTCCCAACGTAAATCCCGATTGAACAATACTTTTCTGGTAACGACTGCGGACGGATGAATCGTTGCAGGATATCTATAGCGGAAAGAATATAGGATCCGTTACAAAGCTTTGTTCGCTCGAGGCTTACCAACCGATGGCGATAGGAGATATTCCTATTGCCCAATGCAGCGCGGCAGGGAGGTTGCTTCCGATCCTTTGTTTGAGTTCAGCTTCATTTGTATGCTAAGAAGGAACCTTTTATATCCGCAAAGTTCACGGGGAAATTTGAGAAGGTTTTTTCCCTTTTTCTGGCCTGGAATTTACTGAACTTTCTCTAGGATTTTTCCCAACCTCGCATCGTTAGGGAGCTTTGAAAGAAAATGCTCAACAGCGTTATACCTTGCAAATTGTCTTCTTCTGCCTGTGCCCCTTTGCCGGAGAGAGGTGCAATTGCCTAATTGGCCGACGTATTTTTCGACACGTTTGAATAAAAAATTCTCTTAGATTCTCAAAATGGCCCGAAGACCTGAAATCTTTCTAAGAAGGGTAGATAATTTAATGCTTTCATATTTCTAGCATAATTTAATTTTAATTTCGAAAAGGTTTTTGTGAAATTTCTCGCTTTTAATAAAATTTTCTTCCTTTGTAAAATGTACCATTTCAACAATAAAATATACTGAAGTTATTTATTTTGAAAATAAATTACCACGTAAATTAATCATTGATTCTCTAACGTACAGTCAGTCATGTATTGATTAGAAGAAATTGTAATATTCAGAGTAGGTATTATTATACAAAAGCTCATAAAAATTGAATGTTCGTACAAATTGACAAACGAATAATATTTTCTTAATAAATATCCAGTGAGTGAGTGAGTAAGTGAGTAAGTGAACTCACTTTCAATATTACGTCGATTGGTGTTGAGTGATTAGATTTTAATAAGATCCTACCGTAAATAATGTATTTGCAAAGATTTAATTATTATTATATCTTGCTTTCGGCGAAAAAGTTAAATTTTCTGCTTGCCACCTGTCTGTTTACAATTTGGGCTGATGAAACAAACGTTTGGAGGTGTTGATGTCCTTTGAAACTGATCTTTGTTTCGTAGGAATTCAGCAATTATTATTTATTTACTAAATATGAACGGCTTAGTTAATACGGAGTAAAACTAAAATGTTTCCAGAAACAATTAGTTTTTGATTAAATGAAAATAACCAACTTTGTTTACTTCAATCTTTTAAGTAAAGCTTTTCAATAATGTGCTTTCGTTTTGAACAGGAGTACTTTATTTAAAACAATATAATTTTTTTGAACCTGTAAAAAGCGTTGTTTTATTTAATATTAGCTGATGTATACCCGGCGTTCCGGAAAAAATTCTCTAAATGATAGTGAAAAACCTATCAAACTCCGTTGCGTAGTTTAGAAGAACTAAGCGCACAAACAGACGCGGATGCGGATAGTAACTTTGTTCTATACTGTTCAAAGATACCGATGTATTGTCACGATGCCGGAACACGTGTTTCTAAAAAAATGTTTTTGACATTCGTCATTATATTTTATCAGGTAATCGCAGTATTTACAGTAATCGCAAAATTTTTCGCAGATTTATATTATATTATTACGAATTTACTAAAAGTTTATCAGTAAACTACCTGTAATCCCTTTTTATAGTTCATTATGATCTGGGATGTTCCGCAATGTTCCCGAACGTTCCAGAATGTTCCGGGATCTTCTAAAATGTTGTGGAATGCTCTCGGAAACTCTCGAATGTTCTGGACTGTACTAGAAATTTCTATAAGGCGAAACTTCCAGCCCTTATGAGTACAAATATCTTTAAAAGCACGCCCTTCAGGTAAAAAAGGGAACCTTCTTCATAGATGGCTACCACACCATATAACTCCCTTGATCGTTTCTGAGTTTTACACTTATTTGTATAATGTATATTGATTACGAAGCCACAATGTTGCTTTTTACGAACAAGCACGTTGACTTCAGCTATAATCTACAATTTCATTTTATTATTGGGATGTTTTCAAATAAGTTTTCAGGGAAAATCCTCTACAATGTTTTAAAAACTAACTACATATGTCCGGTGTAAAATATACTCCATCTGCTGTTGAAAGGCGTGACTTGTGTTAATTCATTAATGCCTGTTATGGTGAAAATGGGTGAATTGCCTATTTCAAAAGAAAAGTTTTTAATATTTTTAAACGTACAAAAATCTAATCAAAACTAAAATTTTGTATGTAGGTACACACAAGCATCCATATCCGTCGGACAATCAAAACTGGACAACTGGGCAAATAATAAAACGGGGAAGTGAAATAATAATTATTTATATCAATAATTATCATTTTTGTTATTATTTTTATCATTTTGTTTCACCACCATAATACGGGCATGCGCCTAGTTTTGGAAATATTTTTTTGATAAATAAATAATTAACATTTCATAATTGGGAACACAATATTTACGTTTATCCACTCACCTTGATTTATTTCTTTAACATATTATCTAATAATTACGTGGTTTCTAAACCGCACTATAAATAATAATAACAGTACAAGTGTACCTTAATAAGTAGGTACGAATATTTGCAATGTTATATTTCGATCGCTTTCTCGATTAGCTGATTCTCGATAGTCCTCAAATTGCATTTGATCGGACAGATGATGAAAGTTAGCAGTGCGTTTCGTCTGGTTTCTGACACACATTCGCGCTCCTATTGCATCAGTTGTTCAGCTGTTAAGTTGGTAGGTTGTATAGTTGTTTAGTTTGTTGTTCACCTGTCTCGGGCTGTTCCTCAGTGGCGGACTGGAGGTCCACCGCCTTAGAACAAAACCTTTTAGATCACATAGGAGGCTGCTTTTAATGATTGTACCGGCCTTGTGATCTAGGATTTAGAAGGTTTTGCTTAGAACCGGCCTACAATGGCTTTGTTTTCAACGATTTCAACATACATTTTTCAAACATAAATATTTGCCTACGGCGCGAGAATTTCGTCTCTGTTGATACTTGAAAACTATGATATTTTCTTCTAAATGTAAATCTGGAGCTATATTACCAAAACAACGTATTTTTCTTCTGGCTTTAAATTCTCAATGAGGGTACCTATAACCCTAGTTGATAGAGGATATTGCTATTTAAATCTGATTCATGGTTTGCTAATGAATAGTAGTTATTTTGTAATTACCATTACCATTCAATATTTCGTGAAACGCATGTAGAGTTCATTATTTTGTCCCACAGCCTAAAAATCCCATTTAAAAAAGGCTGTGATTCATTTAGTAGGTCTTTATAAGGCACCCTCGTTGCGTCGATAGGGCAGGGTCGAGCAAATGCTGATAATAAGACCTCCCACATGAACATGAACATCTTTTCATAATCTCGAAAAGAAATTTTTTTCAAAAAACGTCCTTAAAAACCTTATTTTACCCACAGTTTCACTGAGGTATTAACTATGTATATAAATACTTATCATATCATCTCAGCTCATATCAAAATTGTTATACTGTATTTTCTTCTCTCAAAGTAACTGCATACATTCCTTTGATATGAATACTGTACAAGAGTCTCATGTACATGTTCGACATCAACATTTTTAAAGGTAAAACTAAAATATTCTTAAATGTGTTTTTACATAATATCATCTGTCCGCCCCTGCACCTGTCTGTCAAATTGGCACATTCGTCTGTATTGGTTGTTGACCTGACGATAATGTTGATGGGTGTGTGCCTCGATACTTATACCAACAGATGCGGTGGTAGTGGTGCAGAGAGGTGTTTGTGTTGGTTCGTGTCTGGCTATGTCAATTATACGCCAGCCCTCGCGAGCGTGCAGGTTTCTGACAAAGAAGTTATTGGGTTATGGGGCAGCTTTGAGGGCGGATGACATTATTGATTTTGTATGTAGAACGGTTACAAATTGGGTAGAATATAAGAACGACATGTGTACATTTACCACTTGAGATATTGTATATGTACTTTAGGTACCAATATGGCTACACTCCGCAAAACCACGATGGAAGAAATGATCATATTCATTTATTTTAATGTGAGTATATTTACCCGGATTCATAAAATACTATACTTAAGTGTATTTTACATGAATATAAGTAATTACTTTATATAGCACTACTTTGTTTCGCGAATAAAAATCTACGATAATTGTAAGATGCCAGAGCTCACCATTTAACAATTTTTGCTGTTGATCAAACCAACAGATTTTATGGTTGATAAAATAAATCATCAAGATGATTTGCTAGAAATTTCGAGCTCAAAAGTTCCGTGGCCTAGTCCTATTTTTGCTTACAAAAAATGCATGAATATTTATTATGAATTGCGATCAACTTACCCTGTTATTATAATGCTCCAATCAAAACCATGTTTGGTACATAAAAATTTAATACCTACACAAAGTGTTTTTTTACCCAGATTTCTTTTTCGATCCGTTCATTGAACTACTTTCCCTGTACGAATCGAAAATCGAGCGTAAGCATTTACAGTACTTATCGAGTACTAACTTTTTTATAACGTCCTGTACACCTGTAATGTTCTTGTAATAACTTTTTAATGCAATAGCCATAGCAACTTTAAATTGTCTCTAATACTGCAAATTGCTTTTTGTAACTAAACTAAACTTTGTCGACAGTATTTTAGTGAAAGATTTTTTTAACCTACCTAGTTCATGACGCGGAAGCATTGGAATATATATATTTTTGCTGAAATTTCACAGATTGTGCAACAGTATGGAGTCCAATTAGATTTTTTACATTTGTTAAGCAATATTATAACAGACAAGCCAATACATGTGAATTCGGGTGGAATATGACAACAGAAAGAGTCGATTGGAGGAACATCAAGCAATTATTGATTGAAACATGTCTGACTTGAAAAAATGTTATCAAAAAAAAATCTGTATATCACATAGTTTAAAGACATATGTGTTTGTTTCTAAATGTACTGTTCTGATAAACAAGATGTTAGAACCTTTTTACAGCTCTGGGTGAATTGTTAGATAAAAATGTTCATTCCAAACATGTTGAAAATAATCAAAGTAAAGAAATAAAATCTCTTTACAATGTTCATTACCTTTACAAAGACGTAACAATTTCCTACAGATTTTTACACCTCTTTGCAAATTTTTCATATCTAATTTAAGTTTTCTCAAATAATGTATATTAATAGAATTTACAAAAATAATTCCAGTTTATGATTTATTTTTTTTTATTTTTTTATTTTATTTAATTTTTTATTTTTTATTATTTAATAAATGTTTACAAGTTACATGTTTGGACATTTTTTTTAACTACCATACTAGGCTAATGCCCGTGTTGTGGTAGTTATATATTGTTTTAATATTGTGTAATATTGTGTATGATGTTATAATATTGTGTATTGTATTTTTATTTTGATACATGTTTCAAAAGTAGGCACGTGATGCAAAATTGACCTTTCATTCCATGCGTTTTCCAACGAACGCATTCAATCCTCGTCGCCCAATAATGTTTAACACGAGAAGAACCCCATCAGCTCTTATGACACCAGCCAGTCGTGTGAAATCCAAACAAGGTTTTGTAACATCACAAAAATCAGAAACACGGCACGTCTCTGCGGGTTAAGGATGATGAAAAACCTGATGGACGCCATTACTGTATTCAGTCAGCTTCGTTTTAGGGTATTATGTTTATGTTTGTGGTTTCCACCAAACCACAAACATAAACATTCCACCAATCGGAGACAATATATGAAATCGATGATACACACGTGTTTTTGTCCTTATCAATCATTACGTATGTGAGCTTCGATCTCAATCTTCAATAACTTGCGATCTGGCAAGTCATTGATTAAATATTACTGGTGCTTTATGTGAAAATACGAATGTTTGCATTTATTTATTATAACCATCGTCGTTTTCTTGGTTCAAAGTAAAATAATAAACCTCGCTCGTCCACATAAAATCATCCCATAAATGAGCTGAAACACATGAATGCTTCCACGTGTTAAAAATGTAAGAACTAAGAAATTTAAATGTATTTATCAGAATACATGAAATACTAGACGTCTGATATGAAAATGTTTAAGTCGTCTCTGAATGAGCGATTCGCTCATAATTAAAGATTTCACTCATATTATATTATATAGAAGTGATGAAACTTAATAACAGAAGACACTCAAAAACTTCAAGGAGAATGATAAAATGTTTCTGTGAAATCTACTTATTACGTACTACAATTATTTCTTTTGCTAACAGTTTTCCCCGTATCAGTAATAATTACAGTTTCGAATACTTCACTCAAAATATTGATTAAATTTATAAGCTATTGTAGTAGATACCTAAATTTTATAATTTAAATAATAAAGAGAGATATGCGAAGTATTAGTAGAATTGAGATAGAAAGCTACACTGCGCTTAACGTCCTTAATAAGAATTTCTTATTTCATTAATTTTATTTTCGGTATAAAAATAGTCTGTGTACCTATTTAAAAAACATATTTTGGGTATGAGTAACATTGGGTGCTTATTACGATTTCCTTCAGGTACTCAAATTTATATCGCCAATCTTAAGTTGGCTAAAATATTCACATCAAGTCAGAAATTGTTGCCGCAATACTGCGACAAGTTTTTCCACTGAAACTTTTTTGTATTATAAATCGCGTTGCAAAGAAATAAGCGTCTTTATAAAGTTTTGAAATTTTTGGAGCATATGATTCTAGATTCAAATGGGGAACAATTCATAAAGCAATATCTGACAAGAAAGCTTTATATGTCGCCGTTTTATTTTGCTACAAATTGCTTTAATGTCAATCAAATTTTGTTCTCTTGAAGTTTTACGTTTTGAGATAAATGCTTAGGAATCTTTACACATTAGTTCAATATCTTATTTTAGTAATGTGTTATGTATTCAGACGTAAAATAAAATAAAATAAAAAAACAATTTTGATGGCATTCTATTTGTGAGTCAACTGGCAATTTTATTTTCACCAAACATAATCAGGGGAACGTGATTCAAATTATGATTAATTGTAAATTGTTTTTGAGAGATGCCAGCTGATTTTGTTCCCTAAATCCTATATCCCACATAATATCCAATTGCATAATTTAATAAAATTGTTATAGATACCTACTTTTTAAACGGAGTTTGAAAAAAAAACATAAAAATATATAGAACATAATATGTCTGTATATTATATGTGTACGTCAAAGTGGTGATACAGAGTGGTAGATACGTTGCTTGAAATGAATTTAGCCGTGTTTAGTGATCACATCTGTACAGCCAGGTACTTTCCAAATATCTCAATTACTGTCCCCTTTCCTTCCCCTTCAGCCTCATAACATACCTCAATTGGATATGCAATATGCCTTTCATTAGAACTATTTTAGCTATTTTGAGATTGGTTTAAGGTGCTCCGTTACATTAAGTCAATCACTTTTCTCGCCCCACAATGATAAATAATGAAAGGTGACGAAACATCCGTTCATCTTGACTATTCTGTCCTCCGATCTCACCCAACACCGACCGACAGCTATCTGTTAGTCGCTCGTCAGGCTCCCGTATCGGGCGGTGAGCTAGCGGACCGGTTAAGCTAGGCCGGGCGGGCTGGCTACTGCAGCTCGGCATGCTGGCAGGTTGTACCCTGTTAGTACACTGTACCTGTACTGTCCGCAGGCTGTGGATTGTGGACTTTGGACAATTAGGGCTGGCCTGCTCGACCAGCAGCCATTTGCAATCAATCCCCCGCCTCTTGGCTCCATTGGCACGGCGCACGTTGTGAACTGCTCATCGCACAGTGGACAGTTTTCATACTTAATCGACACTTTTATTTATTCAATTTAATAATCATAAACACATCGACTTAACAACGTTTTATAGATTAAATACAACCGAAATGTTTTGTTAGCTGCTCACCTCATCAGAGTTTACTTATAACTAAATTACAAATATAGACTTAAAGATGTAGTGGATGAAGGAATGGGGGGAAAAAAACTCTATCCTCATTCCTTGTTTCATTCTCTTTCATTCATCGTCTCTTACTACTCTTCTATTATTATCCCGACTCAAGCATACGTCTTTTTCTTTTTGTTTAGTGATTCAAACTAGAGATAAATACGTTCTGCGTTTTGCTGAAGGCCTTGAATTCTAGGAGTGGGTCCGGGTTCCGAGTTTTGGGTACGAACTGTATGACACACGGTTTCATCCCGAACTTTGTCCCGGACCCGGACCAGGATTCGCACCAGTGCAAAGTGTAAACTCGCTCGAGTGTGGCGAATGCGGGGGACAACACGAGTTCTCTGGGAGTAGATGATTTGAAAAAGGAGTAGGAGTGGAATCCCCTTTCCGCAAAGGACTCGGGTTCTTATTTCTAAGAACTTATTTCGCCTGAACCTACACCGCTAATTCAAACACCCCAGAAGCGTTTGATACCTATTATTATTATATAACCTTTTCCAGAAAATATTAATATTTTGTATTTTTTTTAATTACTTATTTGTTTAAGCTTTAATTCACTGAATTTATAATACTCAGTAGCAATGCCTTTTACGTAAATTTGAAATACCGTTCTAGCACATTTAACACGTGCTCTGGTATATCGCCATCCCATTTGATCGAAATGAAAATTTCATAGTGATGATGAAACACAGTTCTCTATTCAAAATTTAAGCAAAGAATAGTCAGACTTTTGGATCACGAAACACGCCCACGTCGCATTTCGTATATTCTCCCACATTATGTACGGTTCCATGATAACTCCTTAAAATGACAACTCAACACACCTATGAAAAGTGCTATAAAGTTATGAAAAGTGGTGAAACAAAAACTAGGTTAATAGGTTATATATGTAACTATTTCACCTAGTTTTTGTTTCATCACTTTTCATAACTTAATAGCACTTTTTGTAGGTTACATATGTAACTATTTAACCTAGTTTTTGTTTCACCACTTTTCATAACTTTATAGGATTTTTTTAGGTGTGTTAAATTGTCATTTTGGGGAGTTATCCGGTCACCATTATATACATGGTTTAAAAACAACATTTGTGATTTTATCGTTTGAAAGCCCTTAATGTGAGTAATGTGTTTTTACGTTTTGAAGTATGAAGTGAACACTCTTGTAAATTAACACTTTTCTCTTTTTTATAGTACGCACCTACCTAAATTAGTTTTAACAGGTTTTTAAACCTAATGTAAATAACCATTTTAGTTTTTAAACCATTTTATTGGCCTTATCTTACAAATGCAATCATTTATACCCATACGCTATTTAAATTCCATACTTCTCGAATAAGCCTAATCTGACTGACCACACATCACACAGTGGACATACTGCGTAATTAACATTCAAGTATTTATCAATTCAATTATTTATCTGTGCAGAAATATATTCTCTTATTATAAGAAATATATATATATTCAGTTTTATCATAATGTTATAATTGCTTATTCTTGTCGAATTGGTTAAATATGTTTGACCGCATAAAGCATATTGGTGATTATTTTCGTAAGTGACCACTTTTTGTTTTGGAAATACTAGTCCGTAGTGTTGCAACTAACTTCAGTTGAATCTTATTTATATTTAAATAAATAAATAATTGCTTACAATAAATATAATCATTCGCTTTTCCTGTGCAAAAGAGGTATACGTAACAATATATGTAGGTAGTAGAACTTATATTTTAAATATTAACCTTCTAAATGATTGTTTTTCATAATTATTATTATTATCAACCTTTATTGTTACCAAGACCAATTTGTATAACTGTATTTTAATTTAAAGTTTTTTTTTATTTTATTTCTTCAATAATATTATTATTAATTTTTTTTAATTGTGTTTATTATTTTTGTGCTGTGTAATTATTATTATTAAAGCTGTTTCACCTTTTTAAGGCGTTATAGAACTTTCACATTTACGTTTACATTACTTTACGGATCCCTTTAATTCTATTTTATAATAATTTCTATTTTTAACATTATTCAGTGATTTTTAATTCAAATATAATAATTCAAGTATAATTTTCTTTCGATATTACGCATAAGTTGACAATTTTCAAACTAATTATTTTCAATATAATAGTCCGGTTAATAGTAAATAAATTTCATCTAAGCATAAAGCACGTGAAACAGAAGCGCTTTCAGATTTTACATTATTTGAAAGATCAAAGAAATAGAGAGAGCACTTTAAAATAATTAATCTTAATTTGGGTTTCTGACGAATTGCTTTTGTAATTCTAAAATATTCGTGATTTCTTGTGGGGTGGCCATGAATTTCACGATTGAACTTTTCATTCCTTGATATTTATTCCTATTAACTTATTTCTTGGCTGTAAGATCATTTAATATTGTTAATAGTTTCGAACGTTGGAGTAGCCCCCGTAAAATATTATATTTTAAAACTACATATATAATTCATATATATATATATATATATATATATATATATATATATATATATATATATATATTATTTACACGCGTTATGTAGTCATTTTATAACATGTTGATAGTGAGTAATATTTCTTTCAAGTTAGCACTAAGATAATTTTTATATAATATTGAAAAAAACAGATCGTTTTTGTTGCAGAACTGATAAGTCTTTTAGCGGTTTTCCGATATAATTAATAAAAATTTCACCATAGCTTAATTTCAATATGCTTTTTACTTTCTTAACCATTGGAATGTCAGGGATAAAATGGTAATCGCCAGCCGCATGCCGGTTGACACTATTTTCGTAATAATCTTTTGATATACGTTTTTACACAGATAAAATAATAATATTTGCAAGTGACAAAACGACAAGCTAGAATAATAGTAAGATGCATTATTTCCTTGCCAAGCGAATAAAATACATTTTAGTATGCTAGGAGAATTTTTTAAGGTTCAAAATACCATAAAATTGAGACAGGTTCGCTGAGCTACTAACAAATTTAACAAATTTTGTGGATTTCGCGACAGACTAAAGATTAATTAAACATTTAAAGATACATAGATTATACACTATGGATGAAAGTAATACGAAACTTGAGAATAATCAATAAACTTATTCAAGTTCTCGAGTTTATCGAACTATTCTGTTTATTCTATTATGTCTGTATCCTTAAAGTACTAAATATATTTTATTAATAAATATATTTTATAAATATTCATTCTAGACTTGCAGAAAAGTCAACAGATGTCGCACATTAAAAATAAAAAATAAGATAGGTTTATCTAAAAAAGACGCTGTCTGGATTGCATTTAGTTCGGGTTGAATCTTGCGATCATACATAAAGATAGTTGCCAGTAAAAATGTGCGGTGAAAAAATGAAGACGATGTTAGTAGTTCTTATTCGAAGTATGATACAGTTAAAAGTGACCGAGGGGAATAGGGTCCCATTAGCTCAGTCGGTAGAGCACTGTCCCGGAAAGACAAGGGTCCTGGGTTCGAGTCCCAGATGTGACCGTTTCCTTTTCTGATTTTTCTGTTTCAGATTTTCGTTAAGAAATCACTAATATTGTCTTCAATATTTAAATATATTTTATGTAAATTAATCATTTATTGATTGTGTAAAATGCAGTCCTAAACATAATTATTGATTTAGGTTAATAATCAATTAAATTTTCTATAGAATTGCTAATTAATTCAATTTTCGCCGTAAACTAGTAAATCTAAATAAGCAATCAATGCTGGAAACCAATACTGGCACCGATGCAATATTAATCGATTCATTAGAAGGTCTTTGTTTGTTCATCACCCCGATTTGGTATTCTCTAATGAAAGGGTAGTATTCTATAAAAGCAAATCGGCTGCACTTAATTTAACAAGAGCAATCATCTCATTGCATTAGAATATAGCTATAGACGTGATGTCTTTTAACCCGGATAGACTTTGATAGAAATTAATTCAAAGGCACGCCTTAGAAAAGGTTAAAGACTTGAGAGTATCTCATGCTGGCTGATAAATAACGCTACTAATTCTTTGACACACATTCGGTGTCTGTTCTGTTAGCTTGACAGTAACCGAGCAGATTTATTATAGCTAGACACTTCAATACTTCAAGTCTGGCTTGCTCGCTCCGGTCTGAGCGGGTTTTAAGCGAATGCCCTGCAAATCAGCTCTCACACGAAGTTCAACTCTCGCGTTATGAGCATCTTTACAGGAGCTCATCATACTTCGAAAATTTGGAAAAGTAAATCCAGACACAGCTCAGCCAACAGTGCTTTGAGGTACATTCTCGCTTTCTTGCTTCTCGCGACAGTGTGATAGTGCTTCCAAGGAACGGAAAAATTGATTCGGAATATTTGCGCCCTTTTACGGGGGATGTTTTGAATTATTAATAAATCATAGGGTGACGCTCAACCCCCGCATCGGGAGTCATGAATATATCAATGAAAATCAAACAGAGAATATTTTCTTTTCGGTACTTTTTGTATTTCGTGTATATTTCGAGAACAAAATACACAAAGCTCTTCCCAAATTAATGATTCGTAAATTTTAATCAGCCGTGCATTTTGGTTAAAATTAAATGTGATACTATCTGCGAGTGAGTTTTTATTTGAGACTTAACCACGATTTTGTACCCTCGGCGGTGTAACAATGTGTACCTGCGTTAGGTACACTGCATACGAAACAGCGTAGCAGCTAGGCGGTGGTTGTGGGAGGGAGCAACTGAATGATGCAATAGCGGCGGTGTAGGGATCAGTGCAACGATTGCATTCTGTGCATTAAAATTTATCTTGCCCGGCGCGCCGTTCAAATACGCTCGGACAATGTGTCTCGCTAATTGGAAAAATTAAACCCGGTCATTTTTTCCTCCGGTGGTATAGTACCTACGCTCAACCAATACACTTAACAAAATGTTATTTTTGTTGTCAGTTTATTTTATTTGTGTGGAAAACATTCATTTAAATATTAGATCGATGAATACCGCATTGCTTCCGGTCACGTGATTTGTCACCGACTCCGGGAAATTGTGTGATTCGGGATATGGCGTAACCCACTTTTAAGCTATTAAATTGAATGATGATCGGCCGAAGAACTCCGTTAAATCCTCGAGAGGGGAGGGTGGCTATATATTAGGCAGGAATACCCGATCTAAAGCCCGGAATGGCGAAAAGCTCGACCCGTGTTACAGCCTGGCTTGTAAACTAGCCCATGCACAAGACGGGCAGGTAAACACCACTTTACATACGCTAAAGCTTCACAATCTTGCAGCTACTATCATAAAAAGCTGTCTAACGTGAAGTTACGGCCCGGCTTAGTGGATATATGCTCCGTGTGCACTAACTTTATTAGGCTGCACGTGGAAAGTACGAATATTCATCTTTTAGCAGCCACCCTATTTTATAATCTTTAAATTTTCTTAATTCTGATCGTTTTTTCAAATTTCAAACTTCTACAAGAAAGCACTTTGTTATTTCTTTAGTGTATCAATGCAGTATTACAGACAAACAGTGCTTCATAGCATCATTGTTATTTATTATATTTATTCTCTGTTGTACCAGTTTAAATGTTTTACTATTACGACCCTAGTTGATCATAACTTTATCGTATCGCCTAACGGCTGATGCCCTTTACAATACGCATATTTATGATACTTATAATTTATATGTTGACACCAATGTGTGGCTTACATTTTGTGTTATGATTAATTTTCTTAGTAAACGTGGCAATAACAAATATGTAATGTTCCATATTTTATTACAATATCATAATATTTACGGTAAAATCGTGAGACACAAACATATCATAATAAGATTAGATAAGATACACTTTTAAAATGTCTTTATTTCTCATCAAATTTTATCTAATTTTTTTTAAACAAGCCTAGCATCTAGTTGAAAACTGAAAAATAAACACAAAGCATATGATGTTCTGAAAGAAAACTTTAGTATCTGAATAACGTAGTGAAAAGTGAATTAACTTGCCGAAGAATTGACTTAGTGGACTTCCGATGATTGTCGGCTTAGACGATAAAATTGTGAACTGAAACAAAGTGTATCGATTAGCTGAAAATTGAAAATATGGCCCAACACGGTACAGTGTGGCCAGCCTTAGTGCTTCTTTTGGGAATCATTGGAAGTGTCGCAGCATACTACGACGATTATGAAGATTTTGGAAAATACGCATATGCTGGCGAGGGTAAGTTCTGATACACATTTATAAATACATTTCTCCTACAAAATAAGTTAAATTTTATTCATATTTTGAAAAAAAAATTAGTCATTGTAATGAAGCGCTGTGATTTTTTTAGCTTTAGATGACGAAAAGATTTTATTTTATTTATTGTTATTAAGTTTAATTTGTAGAACTCCATTTTATTTTTTATTTTTTATATATTCAATAATATTGTTATTGGGTTTATAAAAACAGTTTATTTTTAAACAAGTTCTGCTGTGTAATTATTATTACGCGTGACAGCTGTTTCGCCCTCTGAAGGCATTATCAAACTGTCACAGTTTGATAATGCCTTCAGAGGGCGAAACAGCTGTCACGCGTAATAATAATTACACAGCAGAACTTGTTTAAAAATAAACTGTTTTTATAAACCCAATAACAATATTATTGAATATATAAAAAAAAAAAAAAAAAAAAAAAAGATTTTATTTTAAAGTTTTTTTTTATTCACTAATGTTTTTTTTTTCTGATTATTTATTTTAATATATTATATAATAAAAAATCGTCAGAATTTACTCATTGTTAAAAAAATAGGAAAATAGTGGCTTACGCAACCTATTTTTTTCTATTGATTTTCCGGAATTTGGGGAGGTTAGTGCGATCCCACGCATCACAAAAAACATAAATATATAAAAAATAATAATGTGCCAGCAAATCATAAATTAATTGAATAGTTCAAAAGAAGGTTTTAATTGTCCGTAGAATTTTCTTCAGTGTGCTACGATGCTGGAATATGGACTCTGGCGGGATTCCATGATAAGGATATTCCCGGAGTTGTTTATTCTCTCCCTCAAACCTACCACACGGATGAGAGCTGCAAAACCCTTGTCCCTCCGTGAGCATGTTGGAAGCGCTGCAGTATCTGGGAAGGCCGAACATTTTGCGGTAGACGTTATACTGCACGCGTAGCCTTTTCACACTGCTCTTCTAAAACTCGGCATCTTGGTTCTTTGTTCATGACTTCTTAGTTTTCTATCTTTTTCTGCCAATACACTCAAATCCATGAATAAGCTGTCGAATAAACTGCTGTCTTAATGCCTTTTGATTCCACTCGTACTTTTGTTTAAAAAGGGTAATGTAATGAATGATAGGGTTAAATAGAAATAGGTGCATTTATTTATTTTTATCGAGTTTAATTTGTAGAACTTTATTTTGTTCTCAGACTCTCAAACTCAAATGGTTTGATAATGCTTTCATAAGGCGAAACAGCTGTCACACGTAATAATACCACGCTGCAGAACTTATTTATAAATAAACGGTTTTTTATATAATTTGAATAATGTTGTTGAATGTAAACAGATTTTATTTTTTTCATTTAAATAACTTTTTTAACG
Organism: Hesperophylax consimilis; assembly: GCF_061612785.1. Classification (NCBI taxonomy): domain Eukaryota; kingdom Metazoa; phylum Arthropoda; class Insecta; order Trichoptera; family Limnephilidae; genus Hesperophylax; species Hesperophylax consimilis. The sequence goes on from NC_142838.1 coordinate 22,012,630, forward strand.
ATATTATGGAAAGTTTTCAAAAACGTTTAGAGCGATTGTTTGCCATAATTTGCCAACCATTTCATTGAAGCAGAACCTAAAAAAATGGAGAAGCAGCGAAATATAGGTGGGTTCATTGGTCTTAAACCGCGGTAAGCTGTATTCATATGTTTCATATTAATATTGAGAAGAGTGACATAAATTAAATAGTAATATATCAGCTCCCATCGCACGAGTGTTAAGGACCTACCAATAATCGTTTCTTATTAATAAAATAAAAAAAATTGAAAGTTAATTGATGATGAACTTTGTTTTAACGTTACTATGACATGTCTGTAAAGCCCAGGTCGATATAGCTGTCAGAACTTTCAACTCTTTTTTACCGTTTATAACCTTAATCTTAATTAATCGGGTAAAATGTTAAAATTTTAAGTTTTGTTTTCTTTTTAGAGTTTTTTCTGATTTTCCTTATTATTCTTCATGGCACACTGTACTCGTAAATAATTAGAAAAGTCAGAATTTTCTTCTCCAAACCAAAAAGAAAGATATCACTTCCAACTACGGTTTCTATTCAGTTCAGTTTCCTTTAATTAACTGGGATATTTTGTTTAAGTTATTTTATTTAAATAAACTTTTAATATGTTTTATATTTTTATTTAGTTACAAAAACATTGTTTTTCATTATTACCAAAAATGAAAATAAAACATTTTAGCAATCTGAGAGCTTCAGAATTTTAGGATTTATTTATTCTACGTTAAATAAATTTATTAGTTTCTACTACTCGGTTATAAATTTGAAAAAATATTTGGAGAACAGGTGTGAAAGAACCTAATAACTCAGTAGTCAGCCGTACATTTAAGTTTAATAAAACCAATGAATTTTTCCCGTTTAATAATATAAGAAAGTTTGTATTACTCATGGCTTAAAATATATATCTGCCACGGTTTTCCAATGACTTTGTCCTACATATTATAATTTATGAAAGCATTTTCCCTTTAGAATTCTTCACCCAGACTAAGAATTTCTAAAATACTTTCAGATAAGTAAATATGATAATTTTTTTTCATGAAAAACTGTTCTATAATTCATTCTTTTAATTAAGTTTTGTCCCTCTTGGATATTTGGTCGATATCTTATTTTACAGACCGATGCGACTGCTATAAATACGAGTATTTTGTTTTATAAAAATCTATCGCTCTACATCCTTTTTCATTCCAAGCTTCCATATTTTGAAAACTACTTAGTATGATTCATACAATTTGAATGAAAGATTGTGTTTCTTCCGCAATGTGATATAGAAAAGTGAAGTAGCTTAAGTGTTTACTTTTATTATATAGTGTGCTATTTTCTTTGCATGAAGAACGATGTGACAAAACCTGTACTTGTACTGTCAGATTAAATAAATTCATTTTAAGCATCATAGGTATATGATCAAGGAAACAAAACACGGAAACTGAGCAGAAAATATGGACAAAGCTGGGCGTAAGCTAGTTACTTTAATTTTATCTTTTGCCTAACTTTTGATTCTCAAAAGACAGTTCCCACAGTTCACAATATGAAAATGTGTACGTAAAATTTTCCCGGCTTTAATCAGGGTAGTAAAATATTTCTTAGTATTTCTTTCATCAATCAGATATTCCGGCATGAAAACAGCTAACTTTTCTATTTGGCAAAGTAAATGTTTGTTTTCTTTAACGTGAAAAGTGTGCCTTTAGGAAAAGTTATCACATTAAAAGTCTCTTATTGGCCTGACAATTGAAACTATTTGAGAAGCCAAGGGACTTTCCGGGAAGTGTGTATAAAAGGAGCTCTTCAAAAGCTCTCGTCTCATCTAAACTTCGTGTTATGATCCTCAAGAAACGACCTCCCTGTATTCCCTGCGCTCCTTACCTACAGGATTTCAGAGGGCACCTTATTATACTTCCCAAATAAAAGACGAAGAACATTGTTTTGATAATTAAGTACCATCAAGAATATTCTAGAATTTTATTGAAATTACGTTATTCTTCTTCTTCTTCTTCTTCTTCGATGGCGCTACAGCCCATATCGAGCTTTGGCCTCCTGCAACAGTCGCCTCCAACTCCTCCTGTCCTCAGCGGCTGACTTCCAGTTTGTCACCTGGAGAAGCTGTGCTGCATCCCCTCTTACCTCATCTTCCCACCTCAGTCTGGGTCTTCCCACTTTTCTCTTTCCACCTGGGTGACCAGTCAGAATTCTTTTTAGAAATTACGTTATTACTCATTAACTTTTCATCTTCGTTGAATTTATGCAAATACATACTAAAATATAATAAAGAGCTTAACAGCAGGTTCCCGAAAGAAAGGGAAAATTTAATTTAATATTTCTGTTAGATAATCGAGTTTTTGCTTAACAAAGGTACGCCAATCAAACCAAATTTAAGCAAATTATCTTCTCAATTTGAAAACACCATACTTTCCCTTTGTCTAATGTGGTTTTTGGTTTAAAACATAGAAATTATAAAATCAGACAATCTGCGTTATCAGAAGAAAATCAGAAAAATATGCGCAACCTTCAAGATGGATGGTTGAGGTATCTACCTACTGTTAATGCTGTCAATCACTCAATCGACACATTAACTGGATAACCTGAATAACTTTCTTTCTAAGAAAAAATGGTCAGCATTCCTTTTACAGCAAAACTAATAAGGCACAATCTACACGCATATGCACTTTCATTTACAATGCTCAGGCATCACTGGAAATTAATATGGCTGCAAAATTTAGTATAAAGTTCATCTATTAAGTTTTCTGGCAACGTGCCAACTATTAATAATATTATGTTCACGAAGGCGATAACCAGGTAGGAACCTAATAATTATTTGGAAACATTAATTAGTGCAAGCAGCATATATTTATAACTTTAATCATATGTACTTCACAAACTACACAAGACAAAGTATTAAAAAGTGCTTTATTATCAGATACGCATATCAATTTTTTCATTAGAACATTGTAAATAGGCACGTAGGCAATTAATTAAAATATTTTAATCATGAAAAATAATACATGGTTCTTCAATAAGAGGTGTTATTTTGAATAGCCCGATATTTCAGTAGATGTTACTTTTGAAGCTGTCATTTTTTGACATTTGACAAGTAAAAACTACGCCATTAATAAAAATGGAACGATACACGCTTCAACAACGCATTGACTTTATTAAAATTCACTTGCGTGAATCAAATGCAAATCACCTAGGTGGCTTCGTCGACAAGCAAAATTGTCGCATCTGTGGCTCGGAAAACCCAAGAATTATTGTTGAAAAGCCTTTCTATCCTCAACGTGTGACTGTTTGGTGTGGTTTATGGTCCGGCGGAGTCATTGCACCTTATTTTTTCGAAAATGACGCTGGAAAAACAATTACGGTGAATTGTATGGTATTGATCTGGACAAAGTTTACATTCAACAGGACGGCGCTACGTGCCACACAAGCAACGAAACCATTGATCTTTTACGATTGAATATCAAAATAACACCTCTTATTGGAAAACCCCGTATTAGCAGGAACTTACAATTAAAATATGAAAATAGTAAATAAAATAAGATCCTATAAATAATGAAAAAATATGTAACATTAGTAATTCTTCAAATTCAAAAGAATTTAATTATGTATCAGAAGCTCAATTAATTAATCAATTTGGTCCCGGGATTGGTTGTAAGTTCCTCTTGCGACCGTTATCTTTTTATTTTTGCGAGTTGTTAATATTATTTTCAATGCTTACATATTATGTACAATGTTTAAACTTCAATAAGTTAATTCTAATAATAAAAATCTTTATTTATTAGAATTATTATATTATATATTAATTCTAAAGCTAAAACTGCGGTTATCCGCATTATCCCAAGGGGAGAATAATGTTATGTTGGATTATTTCACCAGATTATGACTGCAGGTCAAATCCCACAGATAAATTTGATGGCCTCCGTGGTCTAGTGGACTAGCAAGCTGGAGGTCGCGGGTTGAAATCCCAGCGTACGCAAGTAAATTTTATTTGATAAGTTTGAATTATTTTACGAAATACTCATTTAAATGAATTAATTAACATTAAGTACATTAATGTGTAGTATATTTGCGGCACGTTTCAGTGGAAGATACTCTCATGTTGCTCTGGTGTAAGAAAACCATTCAGAATTGAAACATTGATTGAAATAGTTTTTGCTTTGTTTGGTTACCATATTTGAATAGCCTCTTTCCCCTCCCTACTGCCTTCAGACTCACAAAATATCAAAATTGTGGATGCCATAGTCTCACTGGCTCCAATGGTTTGGAACAGTTGGGACTCTTGTGGGGCATCACATTAAAATAATAAAAATATCATACTACAATTCCGCATAGTCCGGAATTGCCTCAGTTATTCAGAAACAAAATTACGAGAGTCCATTGTTGTCATTGGAGCTTTCGAACGCGAAATAAAGATTTACAAGCACTTAAATGATTTTGATGACTTAAAGAAGGTTTGCACAGTTATGTATTATAAAATAATCCACTCGAAGCATATGATTCCACACTTCTAATTAATTCTACGGCACGCGCACATTATTCAAGCAAAAACTTTAAAATGCAAAATTTCATTCATAATGCAGAACTTAACACTTACTTGTATGCAAACTAAATGGGTCATATTCTTCGATTTTCAAAGTATCTAATGGATAGAGCTTGAAAAGGTGGATTTTAATTTATTTGTGTATATATATATAAGCCGCATCACTAGTAATCTCCGTCAATAGACATTCTAGGCAAGCCAATCGGTCAACTACATTTTTTACAGACAGAGTATTTCTCATGTATTGGAATGAGCGTGGTCGTGAGCTTGAAAATGAGCATTTTCAAAGTGAACACATTCACATTATTAGTGTTATTAAACTTATTTGCAATTTCCATTGTTGCCAGTTTCTTCTGAATTCCATTCATAATCTTATTACATCCAGCTGAAAGGATTCATTGTCAGTAATATTCCGAATTTTCCTAGCAAAATTACTCCGCTAGTGAATGTAGGGATGAATTTCTGAACGATGAGGGAAAAATAATAAAGAAAACGCGTTGTACAAATCTCGTATATTTGGTCATCACACATTTCTGAATCATTTACCGACAGAGCATTCTTGTATGTGGTTATTCAACAATGTATCATTCTTACGCGACGTGTAATAATGTCTTTAATTCCAACATTATAAAGAATAAAATTGCAATTTATCCCTTGCACAATTCTTCAAAACTTCATTACGTTCCATTAATACTGATTGCGTTGCGCTCATAAAACCATTTTTTCGGAATTCGAAAATATAAAACATTATTTTCAGTGCAAAACAGTTATCAGAACTATTAACCCATTTTTCCACAATTAGGTCGAATGCTTGAAAAAACGTTGAATCCAATATGGTGCTTAAATTATAATGACCCAGATTTATTTTTAGTTCATATTAAAACTCTTCTGATTAGTGGAGATTGCGGAAATGAAAAGTTCATATTTTGTTCCAAAAATATTTTTCTATATCTTCTCTATTATTCTAAAATAAAGTGGTTATCCGCGATTTTCTGTTTGTACACTTATTCTTCCAAACTACGCAACGAATTTTGATAGAGTTTTCACTATCATTTAGAGAGTCTCTTCCGAAAGGTTTATATACATGGTGTCCGGAAACTCGTAGTACAAGCCGGAAACTGGAGAATGTATACCACACGGGAAACCCAAATAAACATAAAGTTTTTTGATTTGAGCATTTTTATAACAAAAAAAAAACCAAAAAAATATATTTTTCGGCTATTTCAGGGTTCAAATTTTTTCGTCATTATTTGTTTTACTTTTAAAATTTTAAATAGTTTTAATTAGTTGGGTACTTTGATCTTCAGTAATAATTTATAAGAATTTGATCAAAAAAAAATCAACTTCTGACTCGATTTACTCGAAAACGAAAGCTCAAATCAAAAAAAATTATACTACAAAATCGACTCCAAATGTGATGTAGATTCACCAGTTTCCCGCTTGTACTACGAGTTTCCGGACACCATGTATATACAGGCATATTATTAGTCGAGCAATGCCGGGTTCACGTCATAATGACTAAAGCAAAAACTGCATACATTTTAGTTTCATTAATCTTTATAATATTTTTTAATGACTCTTTAGATAAGTAGCTACGTAGGCGATCATTATTTTTGTTATGAATTTAATTATTTATCTCTAAAAGTGCATAGGTGGTCACAGAAGTAAATAAGTCGGAACTAATTATTTTACAGAGACTAAACAAATGTTAATAATTCTCATCATATGGATTGTGAAGATTTTTAATAGCGTGTTTTTCAATAAGTAGGATGAATTTTAAGTGAAAAAATTACACCGTCTATTTATTTATTAATAATGTTTGGTGTTGCTTCTTCAAATAGATTGTCAAATATTCACATCAAATATTTTCATCAATGATAAAATTAATAATTATTTTATTTATTTTGTTTTATATATGTATATAAATTACAAACAATACAAACAAAATTAACCTTTGTCTGTCCAACTGGGAAGGATTCCCGTTTCAGGACAGCCAAATTGTGTATTTAGTACATAATATTCTTACAATGGAATGGCGATGTTGTCAAAACCAATGTTGAGAACATTTTTGATTGCATTCGAAGTGACAGGATGGTTTCTTTATCCTTGAAAGAATCGCAAAGATGTAATTTATTACCAGAGTCAATTTGGATAACATAGTAATTGCATTCATTCATTCAGGCATTTTGGAGAACATTTACAATTGTATAGTTAGAATTTCCACATTTATAAATCAGTATAAGACATATGATTTCTATACTACTTTTTTTTAGAATTTCTTAGGTGATAGAAATTACACATTACTAGACAAGAATATATGCCGTATGACATGTATATCTTTATATTGTAATCACCAAAGTACATCAGTAAATATTTAATAATACTCTTAATGAATGTCTTTAACTTTTGTAAGGACTATAATAATGTACGCGGTTAAATAAATTTTCTATAGTGAAAGTATTAATTATTAAATAATATCGGTAATTTACACCTGTAATAAAGTACCTATACTAACTAAAGTATCTGCACCAGTTTAAATCTTTTGAAATTTATCATGTACTATCATAGATGAACAATCATGGGATATTATAATAAGTAATTTAGATAGCAGGATTTGATAAGTTGAAAGTGTTTATAAAATATTTGCCTCAGGATCATTATTGCCCTTCAAAAACAAATATTTATATTTTTTGTTGACAAATTAGCGAGGTGTCACAAATTTACCGTTTGAATGAACACCTTTAGTAAACTTGTGATAAATAACGATGTATTTAAACAAATAAAATACGCATTACAAATATAGAATTATTATAAAAATAAAACATTTTTGGTACCCACTTTATCGCTCGTCTCATATGATTTGTATTTACTGGTTCTAATTTTGAAAACTAAAAGCTCATTACGCGGGAACGCTAAGGAATATTCCACATCCGAACCTAGTACGTTAAATAATTCTACCCTGAATTAACAGTTAAGAAATAGATATATTTATAGATAACTATGTATGTTTGTTTGTGGAAACTCATGTTAACACTATCCCATAAACAGATAAATTTTGCCAATGTTTTATTACCCTCGATGCAACTCCCCCTGTCTCTCATGCACTGGTTCCATGGAGACTGTAATTTATCCGCTGTTAATCGATTCGAACTTGTAGCACGGAATTTATCGCTTGTACACTGCTGTACGAGTATAATAAATAACACTGACCTCGCGATATTAGCAACTATCGCTCTCCTAGCACCACCAAGACGAATTTTTATCCTACGAGCGGTAAACTGCATTCACTCGTAACACCCAGACGGTGAAAACTCTCACCAAGTGACATCTGTCTGGATCCGAAAAAATTACACTCCGCTGGTGATAAGTATCCGTTGGCACCCTTGGCAGCACACCCCTATTGGCTCGAAATGCATTAGGTTCAGTGAAGGTACATAGTGTTTTCTTTGGGTCGTCTGCGTCGTGCTTTCTATTTTTTTATGTTTCGTTGGCAAAAATATTTTTTTAAGAATGAAAACCGTGAGATTTTAATGAACATAAAATTATATTAACTACAATATCTTTGTCACATCTTGACGAGCGCACGATTATGGTTCTGCTGTAATAAGCTCTATTTTTATTTCTCATCAGTATTATTGATACATACGTTGTTTATGGGAAAGTGCAAAGGGTTATGATTGAGCTATTAGTGATACATCCTTACCCAAACGTGTTTTTTAAATGAATATTGTTCTGATAGTAGTCATCATCCGATAAGAGAACGCACTAAAGTGTGAAGTAGTGCGGAAAATCCTCAAAAATACATAGCCATATCATATTAGTCTAAATAAGCTTATCATTGAAATTACAAAGGAAATAACACATTCAATTTAACAACAATTTGGTTGATTTTCAATCGGATCAAAATCAAAACCGGTATTAAAGTATTACAACAAGATTATTTTAGGAAATCCTTTCCAAGTATTTTCTCTCTCAAACGGTTTTTATTCGCATTAGATCCACTGCTTTCATCCTTTTAGATTCTGGATATTAAGCATTATTTATTAACATCTGTAGTTTGCGTGTTTTTTACTAGGAATCCAATAAAAAGGATTCGCTTGGGGACAATCCCAAAGAATCTGGAAGGATATCCTATATTAGGTATCTGGCTAAACTGGCTCAAGGTTTTTACGGAACATTAAACTTAGAGCGCGACCTCACCCGCATTTATCTCTTAATTCGGCCTTAGTTTGGGGAAACTTGTGATATGAAAAGGTTGATTAACTATATTCAATTGATAACTTCTTCAAAGATTTTATTTACGACTAGTAATAACAATTCGGCTTCAGCCAAGTTTGAATATTACATGGGCAAAATCATCTTGTTTATTGAAAAATTAAATAGTACGTTACAAAAACCACGCGTCTTATTCTATTCTACTCGTATAGTCGGTAAATTATATTTCGAATTTACGCCATTTCAATTTCAATTTTCATGACGCCTTTGCTCATCGTTCGAAAGTTTTTGCTGCTTCATTTATCTAGCACACTTATTTTCTGCTATTAAAAAAATTTTCTGCTAAATTTAAGCTATTTGAATTTTAATATGTTATAGTTAAAAAAAGCTAATTTGTTTTTATAAATATATGAATAGAAAAAAACTCCTTCGCTATACGTAATAGCATAAATTTATTTTACAGGGCAGTTTATAATAATAAGCGTACAGATAGTCTTATTTATAGATTAATTAAACCATATGAAATGGTTTTCATTTAAATATGAACGCATACTTCTCTGGATAAGGTTAATTATAATCAAGCAAATAGTTACTTTTATTTCCCTGACAGCAAGGTTTTTAAATTACAGTTTTTAGCTTTAATATAAAACTTAACGAGATCGCGGGATAAAATAAAGTACCTACACTAAAAGTAATTATGAAAATTGAGTTTGTTGTCCTGTGCCAAATTTCCACACGCGGTTGACCCTTTTTGAGGATGCAATTCATTTTTCATATTGTAATCACATTCGCGCTTTCATTAAGGGCATTATTATGGCCATTAAAGGGGCAATTCGTTACATTCTCTTGTAATTATTTAAGTACAGGGTTTTCCAATAAGAGGTGTTATTTTGAATAGCCCGCTATTTAAGTAGATGTTACTTTTAAAGCTGTCATTTTTTGACATTTGACAAGTAAAAACTACGTTATTAATAAAAATGGAACAATACAAGCTTCAACAATAACAATGCATTGAAATTATTAAAATTCACTTGAGTGAATCAAATGCAAATCATCTTGAGTGATGAGGCCCATTTCTACCTCGGTGGCTTCGTCAACAAGCAAAATTGTCGCATCTAGGGCTCGGAAAACCCAAGAGTTATTGTTGAAAAGCCTCTTTATTCTCAACGTGTGACTGTTTGGTACGGTTTATGGTCCGGCGGAGTCATTGGACCTTATTTTTTTCGAAAATGATGCTGAAGCAACAATTACGGTGAATGGATTGCGCTATCGAGAGATGATAAATGATTTTTTATGGCTGGAATTGGATGGTATTGATCTGGACAACGTTTAATTTCAAGAAGACGGCGCCACTACCACACAAGCAACGAAACCATTGATCTTTTATGATTGAATATCAAAATAACACCTCTTATTGAAAACCCTGTACTACGCAATACGATATTGCTTTGTTTGTTATTATGCTCACCACTTGTAGTTCTACTTCAGAGAGCAAGTAGGTATGTGGAGCTACTAAGGAAAATCTAATAATACTGTTGTAAAAAATAATAGAAGGGGAAGAAATGAACACAACTCCTACAAAGAATTTTCATGTTTTTTTAGAAATTTATCATATTAATTAAAACTACTGAGGACAGAACTTTTTGAATTTTTGAATTACCGAACAACAACTGTATAAACCGTCAATATGTTGAAATTTTTCTGCTGGCTGAAAAGCATCTGACAACACGATACTGCAGCACTGCCATTCAAATTATGAATTTTACTGACTCGTGACTCGTGACTCGTGTCACGTCACGAGACACCATTGTACACGTTTTACCCAAGTTCACTTTAAAGGTTCATAACTTCTTGAGTTTTCGAGATAGCGAAAAACTAAAAGCTGTTTTTTTAATTGAATATGTGATTGAACAGATTGAATTCCAGGAATGGAAAATCTACTTATAGAATCATCACGATAAGAGTACACCATTCATAATCGAGCCATAGAAACGAAATAACTTTGGCTTAAAATTTTTAGTACCAAGTAGATTTATTAGTCACAATTTGAATCCCAGTTTTTCTCATTCTCACTGCTTCCAATACCTCAATTCTTATATGCCCAAAAGTTAAGCTTGGAGATAACTTTTAGATATTTATTTTTTGGAGACTTTCTGTATTCAATAAGTCTGTATTAGCATTTTCTGACATGATAGTGGTTTAATTGCAGCTCGATCGTTGACTGCCAATGTGTGTACTTTGTGCATTGCGGAGCCATTATACATTAAACACGGAGAAGTGTTTTGTTTGTGCCTCTCAGTGACATAAAAAAACGTATGATTATAGAAAATATTAAAAATTGCGTGAGTCATACTCAATAACGATTCATTTGCGAACCCACGCCATATCAAGGTCTTACCCTAAATAACATCTTTCTTAAATATCTTTTCACCCCGTGTCACATGTTCCAAGGCTTATAACATTTTTTTTGTTAAAAATATGAGGAAATTGATGACGTCGATTATTCATACATAAACGATTACCCTTCGATGATGAATGCGATTCTAGGATATTAAATTTTAGTTTAGCGAGTGGAAACATCGATCAAACGTAACACTTTAAAACGGGAGCTGCCAACTTACATTACATAAAAAAAAAACTTTTCAGACTCTCGAACAATAATGATCGTGTTACGAAAATAATTTTAGTTATAAAATCTACATGAAAAGGTTCAAGGGAACAAATCATATTTGTTAAATTTATTCAACACCTCAGTAGCGTACCCTAATTCTATCCAGAATACTCGTGATTTTCCCATGAATGTATTTAGTTGGAATTTTTAAAGTAGAAATTAAAACATATACTTGATATTTTTTTGAAGTTGTCTGTAAAAAACTGAAAATGCGATCGTATTTTTCATAAGATTGAAATTTTCTATACATTTTCTTGGCAATCTTTTAAACACCAATGATTCGATTTCTACAAAATATTCTAAAATTGAAACTTTATTACAAGAACTATTTTTAAAGTTCCTATCATTTTCTTTATAAAAAGCCTAGTTGGTAAAATTCTATTTAAAACTACAGGGTTTTCTAATAAGAGGTGTTATTTTGATATTCAATCAAAAAAGATCAATGGTTTCGTTGCTTGTGTGGCAGTGGCGCCGTCTTGTTGAAAGTAAACGTTGTCCAGATCAATACCATCCAATTCCGGCCATAAAAAATCATTTATCATCTCTCGATAGCGCAATCTATTCACCGTAACTGTTGCTCCAGCCTCATTTTCGAAAAAGTAAGGTCCAATGACTCCGCCGGACCATAAACCGGACCAAACAGTTACACATTGAGGAAAGAGAGGCTTTTAAACAATAACTCTTGGGTTTTCCGAGCGTCAGATGCGACAATTTTGCTTGTTGACGAAGCCACCGAGGTGGAAGTGGGCATCATCACTCAAGATGATTTGCATTTGATTCACTCAAGTGAATTTTAATAATTTCAATGCGTTGTTGAAGCGTGTATCGTTCCATTTTTATTAATGGCGTAGTTTCTACTTGTCAAATGTCAAAAAATGACAGCTTCAAAAGTAAGATCTACCGAAATAGCGGTCCATTCAAAATAACACGTTTTATTGGAAAACCCTGTAAATATTATTATTATAATGTTTCTGGCTAATACGATTAATATTATTGAACCTGAAAATGTGTTGAAATTGTTGTGTGATTTTTGTAATTATTTGTTTGTATTATATCACATTCTGATTAACATTTAAACATTTTTCAAAAAAGTTACGTTAATATTACTATTATTATCACGAATACTCCCCTTCATCACAATGTAGTAACTTCGTATAATGTAACACCGTTACGTGTCCATTAATTTAGTTCGTGATTTTAGGGTTTATAGTGTTTGGAAAATATTGAACTTCACAGTTATCACGTCGTGAAGGCAAAACAAACTGTTCGCATAAAATCATTGTACATGGTGATTCATGAAAAATGTAACTCCGTTACGTGTCCATTAATTCAGGGGTTATAGTTTTTGGATAATATTGAACTTTACATTTATTACGTCATAGAGGCAAAACAAACTGTGCGGATAATTGTACCTGGTGATTTAAGAGGTGTAATTTAATTAACGTAAACACATTTTCGTTGAGGTAGTTATTGAAGGTTCTATGATAACTCAACACAATGACAATTCAACTCCCTTTACAGTAATATAAAGTCATTAAAAACGATATTAAAAACTAACCTAAGAAATAATCTATGTTTACTTTCGAATGTATCCATAAAATGTTTTCATTCAAAATATCTACAGTGGGGACGCTCCCTATTCCAAAATGAAGTCGATCTGTACATTGCTTGATAATGAAATGATTTATTTTTTATTTTTGAAAAATATCGTAAATACCAATAATTCAATGAAGGTTTTTTATGAAACATGTTTATGCTGAATAATAAACACAACAATGCACTTAATTTGTTTTTAATTATTTTGTTACATATCTTCAACAAAGTTGCTGACATTAATAATTTTGTTTGATGCCTTGTCTGGCCTTTTTGACCTTTGAATAATAATGTTTTAAAAAGATGATTGTCTGGAACACATCATAATAAAAAATAATTACTGAGTAGGTTCTAAACGTTAACCATCTTTATTCATAAATAATATAGATGGTTAAAATCTATCAATGCACTTATTTAAAACACAAAGAATTCATCAATACACGTACCTACTCCGCTGTTTCTTTTGTGAATTCTCTTTCTCTCATTTCATACAGCATTATGCGAGCAAATAGTTCTTCAGAAATCAATCCAGAATGTAAAAATATCAACCAACATGTAGTCGTATGTAAGTCGAGGATGCATATCCCCCCAGAGTCGGAGATTGGCAATCATCAGAGCGATTTGCAATTTATTTACTATGGCAAGGCATAAATCAACGAAATTGCACCCAATCCTCTCACGCTTTCAATTCGTACCTCTTTATTGAGAGAGTAATATTAAACCCTTTCAACATTACGTATTCTATTTACGTTACTGAAAATACTATGTGAGCGAATTCGGAATTTTGTCATTTTTTTACAAAAAGACATACATAATATACAGATCGTAATAAAGGTTTCTAGAATCTTTCACAGATTTTCTGCTCTCAAAGAGTATGTTTTGACCATGTATTTTAGAAACAAGGGATACTGGCCATGAAGTGTCAGCGACAAAATTGTCACCAACATCGTTCACCCTTTGAAAACGTGTCCATTTTCCAAATTAAATTTTTTAAGTTAAGAAAATAATTATCCATTAAGTGTACCCTCCATAACACTATTTTCTGAACAATTTAATTATTAAATTCTCACTATTTGCTAAATTATGAGATTATTCCCGAACAAAATATTCAATTACTTGATTTTAAAATATAAACAAGCGGCTGTTTACATTATATTCGTAGTTTACAGATAACGGTGTTACGAGGTTGAAGAGTTAACTAAAGCTTGTATTTGACACGCTGACCGTTAAGTTATATTAGCCAAGCATTATTTTGAATTTGATTATATTTAGTCGGTAGACTTATCATTAAAGGCAATAATATAATGCTTTGCATTATTGAACGCCATAACATTATAAGATTAGGTCAATTAAAAACATCAATATTTTATTATTATATATCTATTTCGCATAATATTCAATGTGATTTTATAATTCTCAACGTACTGACAATCACTTATGAAACTCCTTCCGGTAAAATTGAGACATTTTTTATTACTATGATTACTAAATTGCAATTTGTATGAAAACTTGCCTCCAATTTATCTGAAGATATAATCAATCGTCTTGCAAAAAATATACGTTTTACCATTTTGAACAAAACATCAGTTTTATTTTTTTTTTTTTATTTCGATGTTTAAAGCTTAATGGTTTTTTTAATATTACTTACATTGAATGGCATATTAGATTAAGTATTGTGGTTGAGAATTAGGAAAAATAAATAAATTTTGACGGTAATTGAAGTGTTTGGAAATAATTTTCGAATTTTGCGAGATGAATTTGAATAATTTAAATCTTCGCAGCTTATTTCGAACTTAATATATTTTGAGTTTAGAATGAAATCTCATTTTCTTTATAATTGAATACAGACTTTAACGAAGTGAAATGCATTTAATAATATTTTTTTACCAATGTATTGCAATATTTGAATATTCAATTTGAAGCTGGGTAGCTGGGTTTAACAGTGAAAGCTACCCAATTTTTATGAATAATGAATACGTAATTACTAAGAATATGAAATAAAAGGTGAAATCCAGGAGAATTCTACGAATTCATTCAACATATAAACCACAGTAACTAATTAATGTTTCCTTATTAATATTGGAAGATATAATATTAATTTAATCGAATGGCTGAATTGAAAACCGAACACCCGGAAATGACCATCGTTCGAGTGACTACATCCATGATCTAAATTTGAAAAGTTACATGGAAGAAAACTACAAGATTTGTTGATCCGAATAAATATATTATACGACTATTTTTTATTTCATTTTGGACATATTTTTTATCAAAGTTTAGTGTCAACATATTCAGTTCCAGAAGTAATATTGATGGCTATTTTATATTCAAGTCGATCTCCCCTATTCGATCAATCTTCTCTTATCTCCAGATTGAATTCTGCTGTCCGAAGAGATGGAAATATGTAGATTATAAATAATTAAACTAAAACCTGAAAATATAAAAAGGCTCGACTAGAACTTGGTATTTTTCAATTTAAACAACAAGAGCCTAGTCTGATCAGAGCTAAAGAGACCAAGTAGAATAGTTATATTTAACCAATAATTTTAAATTCTTACTGTCAATGTAACAAAGGTAATAAAAATATAATCATTTAGTTTTTCATTGTAGGTACGTATATGGAAGTATATCGTCTGTAAGCGACTTCACCGTAGTTTGACAATGCCTTCAGAAGACAAAACAGCTGTCACGCTTAGTAATAATTATATATTATATTATTTGAGTTTATAAATAAACTACTTTTATGTAATGTTATTGAATTTTTTAAAAGAAAAACTTAAAATTGAAATGGAGTTGTACAAATTAAACATGATAACCATAAAATGTACAGGCTACAAATCTGTTAAGTCATTTGAACTAATGTTTAGAATTTTGGAAATACTTTTTTAATACAAAAGGATTTCGTATTTTTTATTTCGCTGGTTTTGAGACCGAAAATTTTGAGATTAGGGATTTTGAATATTGTGCATCTAAAAAAAGAGTAATATTATCTTACCTAAAAGAATAAACCGCTTACCAGAAGATCAATAAAAAAGCTTTAGGCTTTTATGTTGTCAAGCAGAGCCCGGTTATTTGAAGATTTAGAAAACACAACAGAAAAATACCAACAACAAATATATTCTATCCAATCATCAGTAAATTGATTTACTATTATAATATGTGGTAAGGTAAGAATTAGTTAAATTCGTTTTGTACTCGTACACCGTATTCAGAATCATAGTTTGATTGCTGTATTTAGTATTGACCATTCATCCCAGTGTGAATCACCCATTATCTCACCCGAAGATAATCCGGTACACGTGTTAGAATGTCAGCTATATCAAGAATGGGTGGCTGAATGGAGTTTCCGGATTTAGTGGTATACATTTATGTCGGAAGCCTTCCTAACCAATCCAACGGCCTTCATGTAATATTCGTGCAATAAGCATAGTACATGTATATAATATACATATCTCACATATTACAGTGTACCCACCCCTATTTTGGCACTGGGGGTGAATACAACTGCCTATTGGGGTGGGTGACAGGGCCAAAAAGGATAAAACGGATATGGTTAAGTATTTGACCTTCTAGATTATAAACGGGGAATACTTTAAGGCGAAGCTTCATGCTAAATCACTATTTTGATTAATCTTTATAACGAATTGGCGTATATTATGAATACCAAAAAATATGCTTTAGATAAATTGAAGGTTTTCCTATCGATTCCTTTGGGTAGAATACAAATAAAAACATCAATTACTCAATAAAAAATAAAAATTTAAGCTACTAAAAAAAACATTTTATCAATATAAATGTATGAACGCGTTAAGGAAACAACTTTAAAAAGTGAAATATTATAGCTAAGATTATCTGTGACAGTTTCCTTTTTTGCTTTCTTATAAAAAAATTAAAACCATTTTGTGCTTGAAATCGAACGTTTCTAGACTCCTTTTGTCAATCGATTTTAATGCCTATTACCTACATTCGTGACAATATAAGGCATACCAAGAATATACACATTTTTGGCTTGTAGCTTCCTTTTAAAATTTTTTCTAGTAGCTACTCTTTTTTATTCCGTTAGTTTTATATAGATTAACACTAGTCATGATTATTTCTAACAACGCTCCCTAATTTGTTATAAAAAGTCGAAACAGCTAACTAAATAATTAAAACCAGCGCGCCGTTTCTCTGCAGTGGCAGACAGAGAGGACACACCGCTAAATAACTCTTGTATTTGATAAAGTTTTATTGAAAAATATCTAGGTATGGTGGAAAAATGGTTTAAAAGTTGTATAAAACATAATATGAAAATAATATAATGCCGGATAAATTTAAAAATAAAATAAACTTTACTATCTTAAATAATGTAGGTAATTAGAATCACGATGACATCTCATTACATTCTTGTATTATCACATAATGTTATATTATACGTTATTTAATAAAAAAAATCTCCTCACTTTATAAGTACAACATTTTTTTTCTTTTCATGTACATATATGTATGTTAAGTTTTAACTTTTATTTTTTTCCCTTTACACACGAGTGCTAGACTCTCGTAAAGGTAAATACGTTTCTATTATAATTTGAAATATGTATTTATTATGTTAATTTAAATAATTATCTTGTATGTTATAATAAATAAATAAATAATAAAATAAAAGTCACAAATTCACAGTCCTTCTCATTTCAAAGTGTGAGAAGAAGTAAAAAACTATTTGTTTGATATGTTTATCCGTGACACTACCTAGGTTACAAATAAAACTATTTGTTTGATAAGTTTATCCGAGACACTACCTAGGTTACAAATAAAACTATTTGTTTGATAAGTTTATCCGAGACACCACCTAGGTTACAAATAAAACTATTTGTTTGATATGTTTATCCGAGACACTACCTAGGTTACAAATAAAACTATTTGTTTGATAAGTTTATCCGAGACACCACCTAGGTTACAAATAAAACTATTTGTTTGATATGTTTATCCGAGACACTACCTAGGTTACAAATAAAACTATTTGTTTGATAAGTTTATCCGAGACACCACCTAGGTTACAAATAAAACTATTTGTTTGATATGTTTATCCGAGACACTACCTAGGTTACAAATAAAACTATTTGTTTGATAAGTTTATCCGAGACACCACCTAGGCTACAAATAAAACTATTTGTTTGATAAGTTTATCCGAGACACTACCTAGGTTACAAATAAAACTATTTGTTTGATAAGTTTATCCGAGACACCACCTAGGTTACAAATAAAACTATTTGTTTGATATGTTTATCCGAGACACCACCTAGGTTACAAATAAAACTATTTGTTTGATAAGTTTATCCGAGACACCACCTAGGCTACAAATAAAACTATTTGTTTGATAAGTTTATCCGAGACACTACCTAGGTTACAAATAAAACTATTTGTTTGATAAGTTTATCCGAGACACCACCTAGGTTACAAATAAAACTATTTGTTTGATATGTTTATCCGAGACACCACCTAGGTTACAAATAAAACTATTTGTTTGATAAGTTTATCCGAGACACCACCTAGGTTACAAATAAAACTATTTGTTTGATATGTTTATCCGAGACACTACCTAGGTTACAAATAAAACTATTTGTTTGATAAGTTTATCCGAGACACCACCTAGGTTACAAATAAAACTATTTGTTTGATATGTTTATCCGAGACACTACCTAGGTTACAAATAAAACTATTTGTTTGATAAGTTTATCCGAGACACCACCTAGGCTACAAATAAAACTATTTGTTTGATATGTTTATCCGAGACACTACCTAGAATAAATAAATTCGTTAGAACTTTGAAATCGTTAAAACGGCCAAAAATGTGGGAAAATTAGTTGAAAATAATATTTTTTAATTTTGAATTTGAAATATCAGATCTACAATACGACCTACGAGTTGTTTAGAGCGTTTTCCCGGTAAAACAGAGATCCTGGGTTCTATTCCCAGTTGAGACCGTTACCTTTTTATTTTTTGTTTCATTATTTCAACCACGCAGGTAAAATCTGCGTATTATTATAAATATCATATTTTTATATAGTATAACAGTCTCAATTTGATAATAGTACATCTTTATGTAATGCTTAGAATACAAATCATTATATCTTGAAGTTGTACATTGTGGCATTAACCTTATTATATTACTAGCATGATAGATTCAAATTCTTGAAGGACGTAGGTATATCGTAATGACTAATGACTTTTTTTACTAGATCGAATACAGTAGCACATTAGCGCCCTTGAGTAAAGCCCATAAATAATCCAATCATTATTATTAGTAGGAATTTCAATGGAATTCGTAATAAAAATAACAATTTTTGAAATCTTAGTAATCATCGTGTAAAATTTGTCATAATATTATTTTCCAGCCCAAAATTTTCGGAGGTTCCTAACGGTGGGGCCTGAAATGTTACATATTTTTATACTACATAGTTTTGGATGCCAAATTCCATACCAAATTAGTCTCCCTTTTTCGCTTCTTATCATTTCAATCCGAGTAGTGAGGATATATCAGTGTCGCCCAAACCTCCAACGGTGTTGGACGCGAGTGAGCGCCGTAAGCGGTGAATAAATAAAATAACACCTTCAATCCAAGACAAATTATATAAATACATAAATTTACGGAAAATATATTTTTTTAACCTGGAAAAATGGAGGAAGCGGTTGATCCGCATGCCTTCATAACAAAGGCGAAACAAAACATAAGTGACTTACATACAATCATCGAAGAAAATAAACTTACCAAAGAAACCAAATCAAAAATGATGAAAGAAATAAATAACATCATGGAAATGATATCGCACATGGCAATAGAATTAGCTAAATTACAAGAAAAGTGTGATATTCAAGAAAAAAACCAAGCACAAAAATACCCTTTTTCATACTCTTCTGCAGTAAAAAACTTAATATCACAAACGCAAGAAAAACGATTTCCTATAATAATTAAAAGCTTAAAAGAAGAAGACACTGAAAAAATAAAAGAGAAAATACAAAAGATTAAAATATCGCAGTTGGGAATTCGAGTATGCGAAATTAAAAAAACAAAAAAAAACCTTATAATAACATGCCCAGAAAAAGAAGACGCAAAAAAAATAAAAGATAAGATAAATGAAGTCGACAAAACCATAATAGCGGAGGTACTTCTGAAAACGGATCCATGCGTAATATTCAAAGGTCTTGACAAAGACTATACCGAAAAAGAATTCTTAGAAGACATCATTGAACAAAACAACGACATCAAAATGATATGTGAAAAATACCAAGATAAAGAAATATTACAAGTTAAGGCCATCATTACAAACAAAAAAACTAACAGCAAAAACTTAATACTACAAACAAATCCCGAAATGAGACTACATCTTATTAATAAAAAAAAAATTCATCTAGGATTCATGAGAATCTATGTAGAAGACTGCAATCCTCTTACCCAATGTTTCCACTGTCAAAGATTTGGACACACAGCACAAAAATGCTACAATAGAATGAATAAACCAACATGCAAGCACTGTTCAGAAGATCATCCCATCTCCGAGTGTAAATCCCTGGAACTGCCACCCAAATGCGCTAACTGCAACTCAGCTAACAAGAAGAAAGAAATAAACTCCTTGAACAGTAAAATGAATGAAGTAGACCACCGAACAAACAGCGAAACATGTAAGTTCCGATCTTACATGCTTAAATTAGCCAAAGAAAGAATTAACTACGACATTGAATAAAAATCTTTTAAATAATTTTGTAAAATACAACCGAAAATGCATTAAATGGATGATTTCTTAAGTAACGAATTAGATTTAAATATTAAAATTCAAGAATATGAATGTATATGTACCGATTCGTGTAACAAAATTATTTCTAAAAACATCAATGATATAATTATTATGCACATAAACATCCGTTCAATTCAAAAAAATTTAGATGAATTAATTCTAAAAATAAATAATTTAATTAAAAAACCGGACTTTATAGTGTTATCCGAAACATTTACGAACGCTGAGTCACCGCCTTATCACTTACCTGAGTACAACTATATTTCTACCAAAGTAGACATCAATAAAAATTCGGGAATAATAATATTTGCAAGCAATAAATTTAGTATTGTTAACATAATAGAACATCCAATACACTTAGTAAACTGCATCGAAGTACATTTCAAACTCGGCAAATCCATATACCATCTAATAGCTATCTATAGAACGCATGGCTCGAGTATTATTACATTTATTAATGACCTCAAATACATATTATTAAAATTAAAAAATAAACTTTGTTTTGTCGTAGGAGATTTTAACGTTAATATTAATGAAAAAATAGAAAATAATAACAAAAATGAATACATCAATTGTATGACTGAACAAAATTTTATATCTTGCATAAATAAAAATACTAGGGAAATAAAAGAACATACTCCATCTTGTTTAGACCACATTTGGACAAATGTAAACATTAAAGATCTTCACAAAATAAAATCAATTGTTTGGAAAACTAACATAACTGATCATCACTCATGCTTACTTCTGTATAATAATAATATTAAACATAAAAAACATAATTTAATAACCAAAAAATCAACAATAGATATGACTATTCTCTCTGAAAAATTAAAAAAGGAAGATTGGAATAATGTTTTAAACAGTGATGATACTGAAATTTGTTCGACTAACTTCGAAAATATTATGTCACAACACATTAAAAATTCGACAACTGAGATAACAACATACATAAAATCAAAATTAAGATGTTTAAAACCTTGGATTACCAAAGGACTTATTATATCTATCAGAAATAAAGAAAAACTTTACAAAATAACTTTAAAAAATCCCCGAGATGAAAAAGCATATATTTTCTATAAAAAATATAAAAATAAATTAACATCTTATATTAAAAAAAGTAAAGAAGAGTATTTTAAAAATAAAATATTATCTTCAGAAAATAACCATAAACAAATGTGGAAAACTGTTAATTTCGCCATAGAAAATACAAAAAAAACAGAAAACATTAAGTACATTGAACACGATAAAAAAATTATAGATGCCAATATACAGCCTAAACAATGTGCAAACATATTTAATTCCTTCTTTGCAAATGTTGGGAAAAATCTTGCGAAAAATATTCATAAGCCTTCAAACCAAGAAAACCATAAAAATAAAAATATACAGAAACGTAATATACTTTCAATGTTTGAAACAACAACAGAATGTGAAATCTCGAAAATAATAGAAAATATGAAAGGAGGTTCGTCCCCCGGTTTTGATTCTATTACGACACACATGTTAAAAACTATGAAACCTCACTTAATAAAACCTATCACTCATTTAATAAACTTAAGTTTAACAAATGGAATTTTTCCAATGAACTACAAAACCACAATAATCTCACCTATTTACAAATCTGGAGATCCACATCAAGCAACGAATTATCGCCCAATATGTCTAATTTCTAATATAGGAAAGATCTTTGAAAAAATAGTAAAAAAACAATTGGTAAATTTTCTAGATAATAATAAAATATTACACAAAAACCAGTTTGGCTTTATAAAATCACTCAGCACACAAGATGCTATTGCTAACGTAACTTCATACATTTACGAATCATTAGATAAAGGTAAAAAATGTGCGGGTATATTTATTGACCTTAGAAAGGCATTCGATAGCATATCCCATGAGATGTTATTAAAAAAATTGAATAATATTGGCATAAAAGGCAACGCAATTAAATGGATCACCGACTACTTAAAAAACCGTCCTCAAGTAGTAAAAATCAATCGTGTTAATAGTGATCAAGAGATTACAAGCTTTGGAATCCCCCAAGGTACAGTGCTTGGACCAATTCTATTTACTATATATGTAAACGATATTTTTTTTCAACCCTTACATGGTCAAATTACGTCATACGCCGATGATACAGTATTAATAATAAGTGATACGAATTGGGAAAATGTAGAATTAAAGGCCACAGAAGACATCAACACGCTCAAGAATTTTTTCGACACTAATTTACTGTCACTTAATAAAGAAAAGACATTTGTAATTCCATTTGCAATCCATACAAATGATACTCCTAAAAATTTTAACATTGTCATACATAATAATACTAAAATTCACAGCCAAAACTATTGCAAATCAAACTGTACAGTACTAAAAACAACAAATAAAATTAAATATCTAGGAGTAATTATTGATAAAAATCTGAAATGGAAGGAACAAATATGTCAAGTAGTAAACAAAATTAGAAAATTAATATATATATTTTTAAGAATTAGAAACTTTCTGTCGATAAAAAATCTATATTTAATTTACTATGCCTTACTATGCCACTTTACAATACGCTATTATTAGTTGGGGATCCGCGTATAAATGTAACCTTCTTCCAATTGAAATTATACAAAGAACAATTATTAAAATTATATTAAAAAAATCCTTTGACTACCCAACAGAACGCCTGTTTGAAGAATTTCAAGTACCTACATTTAAAGACCTATATATTAAAAACTCATTAATCCAAATTATAAAAGAAAAAGATAAATATCAATTTTTAAATGAAAACAGAACGCGACTTAGACATGTTTTTCTATGCCCAAAACTAAATACGTCTTTTGCACAACATCATTATACTTACCAGGGAAGAACTTTTTTCAATCGTCTACCAGAAGAAATCAGAAGCATTAATGATAAAACCCGAATACTGCTCTCTGTCAAGAGACATTTTAAAAATATTCTGAAAAAAAAACTACTGTCACTTAATTAATCTCACAAATATCCTTAGTTTTCCATAACTTCCTTTCTTTTTTAAATTTAATAAATTAATATATTATCCTTCACTACTATCAAAAAAAATACTACAGCAAACATACATTTATGTAAAAAGAATTATTTAAGTACCAACTAACAACAACATTTTTGTACACTCCCCTTCCATACACAAGCAAATGCTTTCAATGGAAGAGTAGTAAAAAAATACAAGATGTAAAATGAAACATAGCACCATGTAAACATATTATTAAAAATAAAAAATAATTACAAAAAAAAAAAAAAAAATATATATAATATGTATTCTAAATCAGTTCAGACCATCGCATGGATATTCTTCTTAACCACCCTAAAATTTCTTCACCGAGCTGTTTAAAACGTTCATCAATAATTCCTTAACAAATTCCTTAACACACGGAGAAAAATGAGTACGGATTATTTTATCAAGATACTGTTAAAAGTGACTGCATAATCATTTCCCAATAAAATATTAATCATTCAGAATATATCTGAACACGTGTTCACTCAGGTGCCCTTGTCCAAATAAATATATTTTGGATGAGATGCGAAAATATTACTACTTTAAAGAACACGTTTTCCGACTTCCTAATAACATATTCGTGCTTTACGTTTGCTGTGAAATTTGTCAAATCATTCTTTATGGGCCTCCTTTTTTGGTCATTTTTGACGAGAAAACGAATAATTTGACCAGACTTTTAATAAATTGCTGGATGTAATGGTAATGTCCGCATAAGTTCAGTATAGGGTCATTCGTGCCAATTCTCATACGTCCATCCTTCCTTTTAAGCAATTTTCCGCCTTTCGTTGTTTTTCTGTCTTCTTAAGAGCTCCTGTTGGTTGGAACAAGAGCCCTGGCTATGCCACTAACCCCTCGTTTTATTATTTTTGGGATCCACGAATGCTTCTGTTTTTAATGGTGAAAATTTCTCAACGAATTTAGTGTTTGCGTGAGTTTATTGAAAATATTATTCAAATTTAACATTGTTCCTACGCAAATAATCGTAATCAAACGAAAAGGCAAAGCGCTAACGAATGACGCAGGCATTGGCAGGCAAATTTAGTTGTGACGAGTTACACAATAAATTCAAATTCTCTTGTGCAATCGAAACATGTTTAGTAGAAATAAATAAAGTCATTATTTGTGTCTAACTTAGCTTTAATTTGTCGTGGTATTCTTTTTTAATAATTTTTTTTAACATAATAGTTCTGACGAGTTTTTATACTTACTTTTTTTTACCGAACTAGGTTTAAACCCCGCAACAGGAATACACAAAACATAATCTATACCTATGTATACAAAAATTTCCCTTAAAATAAAACATGTTTTTGTTTCTTTGAATTTGAAAATAACACAAAAAAATTTCACCGGAGACCAAAATTTCATGTACATTTTTAACTCCATACAAAGCAACAAACGTTGATAAAGTTATTCAGATACGTCCCTGGATAAACTCATACAGCTTGTATTACTACAAGTATGACGTAGCGACACTGGAGCCCATTTTTTAAATTATCACCATAACGTTTTGTGTTTTAAACAGCCACGATAACCTTATAATCATTATTTTTGCTGTTTGTTTTTGGGGTGTTATGCCGTGTTGCGCTAACTCCTTCTTTAGCCGACGTTTCGGACAGCGTTGCAGTGTCCATCATACATCTTCGGATCTACCGGATCTGCCCTGATGATGGACACTGCAACGCTGTCCGAAACGTCGGCTAAAGAAGGAGTTAGCGCAACACGGCATAACACCCCAAAAACAAACAACAAAAATGCTTTTGGCCGTGAGAATCTAAAAACTTACCTTATAATCATTAATATATTACGACGCACGTATGCAATATCTCAATCAAAATTAACGATTTCTATCCCAAACCAACGTTTCTGTCGCTAACTATTTTTTCTTAAAAAAAACCGCAACGTTCTTAAACGAGGTACCTCTATCCATTACAGTTAAACACACTTACTGGGCCTTAAACGCCCCGCTCCATACGTTTACCGTTAAACAAACTCACTGGGCCTGAAATGCCCCCCTACATACATTTATAGTTAAACATACTTACTGGGCCTGAAACTCCCCGCTCCATACCTTTACAGTTAAACACACTAACTGGGCCTGGACGGCCCCTCTCCATACATTTACAGTTAAACATACTGACCGGGCCTGAAACGCCCAGCTCCATACATTAATTTCAATATATTAGATTAAGCATTATAGCACTTTTTAGATAAACAAATATGTTTTGTAAAATTTTTCATGTTTACTTACGACTTTTTGTGTTTTAATGGCATCTCTTTCTGAGATGACAAACAGATTCGATCAATCTATAATATAAGCAAAGAAAATAATTATTATTTTCTCCTTCTGATTTTCACTATCGCATCAATATTTAGAATCATCCCTGCAATGAAAATCACTCAATTGAAATTCAGTAATGGTGTCATTGTGTGATTAAACGTAGAATCGGATGTTATTCCCCAGCCGGGTTAATTTAGAGTACTATTCATTATTGTAATCGGCTTGTAACTTCTACTATGCCAAGTGATAACTAGCACATTTGAATATTCAAGAGAGCCCCAACTTAAGCCCCATTCGCACGCAATCGCAGTTCGCTTGAAATAAAAGCTCTGTTGCTTAAGTTATGAGAAGAATTAATTGAATCATTTTTACTTTTGATTCACCTCCTTTTCCATACTATTCTATTAATATAAGTTCAGCTAAAATTAACTAATTATTTTTGGAACTATCGGGGAATTTCTGGCATATGTTGATTCCTCGGGGTAATTTAAATTTACAACCACCTAATCAATATCAATAGGGAAGACAAGATACTTCCTGGTATACGGCTTTGTGGGATTTTCCCAGAAGTGACTGCTGTAGGCAATAATAAGGAATACTAACTTACGTAGCACGGTATCATTGCTATATATTAGGAGATAGAGATAAACCGTACGAGGATTTTCTGTACGCCTTTTTGATATACAATTCCGTATTACATTATTTTGATGTATCTGGTAAGGTTTAGCCAGCGTTGGCAATGTAAGCGCCCGAAAATATTTTTTAATACTTGATTTTAAAACATCGACTTTTCTCTAGTTTCTGTAAATGTAAAGTGCGTGTATTAAATACATAAACCTTTTGGAATAAATTATGTTACTAATTAGAATTAATTAATATTATTAACTCTAAATGATAGAGAAAATCCGTTGCGTGGTTTAGAAGAACTAAGCGCACAAACAGACAGACGCGGAAAACGACTTTATTTTACACTATTTAGAGATGTTTCCACAATATGCTCTGCTGATTTAAACAGTCAAGGCTGTCTAAAACATTGAATCAAGAAGGAAGAGGAATCAAAACACATTAATTCATCTCTTGTATTTTCCAAAGATGAAACTTAATAACACCCTGTAGATTCCATCTAACAAAAGAGGTTCTATTTGAAACTTCAATCTCATATTTCGTTTGCAGTTATTTCCCCAACAAAAGTGAGGGTTCAGGATTCATAATGATTAAAAATGTTTAGAATGGTTCAACTCGTCAGTCACTCGGTTAAAAGTTCATTATTCGTGCGGTTTGCTTTTCTTCAACTTTTAATCGCAAACCGCCCTTTTTTCGAGGTATATTCAAATACGGCAATAAGTTAGCATTATGTTTGTCTTTTGATTTCGGACGAATAATTCACGCTGTAGCAACGGCTTTATACATTTTCATAAACAATGTATTATTAGGATTTCCCCTATTCATGTGCCGCAAATCGTGTTTGATCCCTTGGCGTAACGTACGTGGGAGCCATTCCCAGCTAAATTTGACAATCAGTGAGCAATTCCTAATATAGGAGATATGTTAGTGTAAATTAAACGTGGCTTAATCGGAGCCTGCTCCGGATTAACTCCGGTAGCGGTTACACTAAGAGTCAAACTGGAGAATTAATCTGAAGCCTTTATTATTCGCGTTAGATCCAATTTGCTTGATCTCTTGGGGCAGAATGGGGATAGAAATAAGAAGAACCTTCTAAATATACATACATCAATTATCAAATAGGGTATGTCCTGTGCACGTGAGCAAAATAAGGTTTATGGCTGAGAGATGAAGAGCATAACAGGTTTTGAGGAATCGGATATCCTTCAAATCCGAATTTAATGTAAGTACATATAATTTGAGCCTACAATACATAATGCGAGTATATTTGTTTACGTGTTCGTATTCAAGTATTTAGAACTAGATTAATTATTTGTTCCGATGTACAATGTATTTATAATAAACTAAACAAAACAAAATTATGTTATGTTAACGTTTGTTTACATACATTAAAGCAAACAAGTTATATGTTTACCTATTTATTAACATTTTAATTATATTGTTTTATACTCAGAGACACGTGGATACATTTAACCTTTCAGGCTAATTTGTTCGCTTTTGGGAACAACTAATATGATACTGTTGTGGTGAGAAATATTATCAAATCGGTGTTAGAAAGAAAAAACACCACGCTCTATATTCATATCCGCAAGTTAACCGCAGTATAATTGAAATGTGCATATTTATGAAACCAAAGAGAAGAAAAAAAATTGTTAGACTTCGAAATTTTTTTATTAATTATTTTTAATGATACTACCAAAAAGCGAGGTGCCAATAACGTTTAAAATGTGTCTTATAAAAAGTTCTGTATTATATATTTTTTCGTTATAACAACTTAATTAAAAAAAGTTTTTATTCAGCATTTCAAACAACATTTTGCATTCAAAATTTTAACATTTCTCAAAAGTATGTATATTAATTTCAAATTTATAGTAATAATTAAATTTAAAAACGTATTTCACCATCTTTCAAAAAGAGTTTTTAATGTTTCGGATACGTTCAAAAATATTCCATTTTTCAATAGGGTGATATAAAATTAGTACTGCTTTTTAAAATAAGACAAGACTCAATACTGTTTTATCGTTTTTTATTTGTTCGCTGTAACTTTAAAAAAGTGGTGAATCTACTGAGACGAAATAATACAAATAACAAAAACCCGGGCAAAATCGGACAATAAAGCTAGTTTTTCATAATTTCGTAACTTCTCAATGACCATTTTCATTACGTACAATTAATTTTATCTAAAGAAGACTTAAAGACTCAAATAAGTGTTTAGTTCTCTCTAATAAAAGATGATTTCATCATTTTTCAAAGGGTCAATGGGCGTTATTAAAACCTTTTTTATAGTAAAAAAAATCTAATTCTTAATTTGCACTTTAAAAGATAATTTTTGTTGCCAATTAATTACTGCTGAGAGTTTGCTTTATTTCTTTTCTTAAATAAAATTTTCTCGCCTCACTATAATAAATTAGTATCGTTATTTCAGAGTCAATAACTTTCTTTGAAATTTCCATAAATCTCTAGCTAGAAAAACATTATTATCAGTATCATTTAAGTTTATTTACTTTGAAATCAGCAATTCTAAGCCACTGAAGAAATGTTATTTGATAGTATGAAAACGAAACGAAAAAACGTTGTTTTGGTAAACTTCTACATTCCTTAGTTTCTTTTAGCATGCGAATAATTTAGGGTATTCGTAAAGTTGGAAAATTTGATTCTAATTATTTGATATTTTAGAAGTCCCCCTTAATAATAATAATTTCATTATAAATACTCCAATAAGTTTACCTCGTTAGTTTTTCGGCAAGGAAACTTTCATCAAATCGCTTTTCTAACTGTGAAATATATTCATGATTCGGGGTAAAGTATATTACGTTTTTCCTCCTATCTACAGTCGAATAAATATAAAATAGCGGTTCCACACATGTAATATATCTCGGGGAGAAGTCAAATAACAAACTTTGCGTGGTTATAAAAAGATTTATTGAGAAAAGGGAACGTGCTGCAGGTATGTTATATTTGTTCCTCTGGAAAGGGGTGAAGAATTTCTGTTTATAACCAGCAATATTTAGAATGTTTGTATGTAATATTACGTTCTTACAGAAGATTCTCAGAAGTAACTAAAGCTTGGCAGAATTGAACATATCTCAGACTTTTTGAATGGCGATATGTTGTACTTCTTTCCTATCCCTGTAAGAGCACAGGTATTTAGGGATTAGCTGCAGGTACCTACTTCATGACTTGAATGAAGGACTAAGGCGATATCTTATTTATTTAAATATCAACATTTTAGTAAGCATATGGAGCCAAGTGAATATTCTCATGCAACGGTGTATTATTTAAAATATTATAATTTTTTTTAATAATATTGCCTGTACCTGCTTTAATTAAGCATTTTGCTAAACTACCCCTTAACTGTGATGTAATATTAATTTTCTTATAATTAAATTATACATAATATGTAAATGAAATTCTCAGCACGGGAGATCCCAGTGAGGATATCATTATATCTATTTGTTACACAAAAAAAAAAAAAGATAATAAAACACTTAAAAAAAAAAAAAAAATTTCAGCACCCTCCTGAAAACATGTTGATAAAATTACTTTGTGAAGTTAATTTTTTTTTCTCTGTTGTTTGCAGAAGCCAGAACGTGTTCGTCATCGGAATTCCGCTGCAAGACGGGAAGGTGTATACCGCTGACGTGGCAATGCGATAACGAGAAGGATTGTTCCGATGGATCCGATGAAGATCTAGCTGTCTGCAGTAAGTTCAATAATTGAACCTTGTTCTAGAATAATTCTTAGCATATTTACAATGCAACCTGTTATAAATTCCAAAATAGAACAAAGTCATAAATTGATATTTACTTAATTCAAATATCCGACAATATCATGTTGTTACATTATTTTTTACTTTCCAGCATTCTATAATTTCAAAAATAGAACATAATCATGATGTAATATTTACTACAATATTCCATAAATTAAAGAAATGGAACATAATCGTGGTGTTCTTTTTAGTAACGGTTTTTCGAATTTGTAGTTCAAATAGTGAGTAAAGTTCTTACTCTCGAGAATTCTTGCTCTTTGCTGCTATGTAACAATAATATGAAAAGTGAATGGTTTAATTGTAAATTTTGATTTAATGAAATCAACTGAGAGTCAAATTAACATAATAAACATTTTATATATTTATCTCATAAATACTGTTAAATTATATTTATCGGCTTGTTCACTTTGGATTCATAACATGTTAATTTAGGTTTTTTTGTGTTCTTGTAAAAAAAAAATTTTTCCGTAGGAAACAGGCACAGAACAATAAATGGCAGTATTTCTTGGAAGGATACATAACAAAATGTTTGTGTTTAATCTAAGAGTATTTTCATTTGGTCATTTTTTTGGTCAACGAGACAGGAAATAAAATTGCAACGTTTTAAAAAAAAAGTTTTTTTATAAACAACATTGGAAATTATTAAGAATTTATAAAAATATTAAAGTGTATAATATTTTTTGTTGAATTTTCGATGTAATGGTATTTGGCCCTTTTAATAAAACATATTTTGTTGGCGAATTACGGAACGGATTCGGGCGATGAAAGTACTTGAATTCTTAAGAATTTTCCAATAAATTCCTTAGGCTCTTTTTGCTCATATTGTCAACAACCGGCCCAATAGCGAGCATTGCCTTTAAAAAATAATCTACTCTTGATAATAAAATAATTCGTAATCTGCTTTTCCATAAAATACTCTAATTTAATTATTTTTGGAAAAAATACCTTTTTCAAGCTACATTGAAATAAATATTAATTTAAATTATTTGTTTTCACCCAAACTTACGCAATATAAATAAATAGTTTTGATCATATACAAACTCAATTTTTTCAAGAAAGGAATACAAATACAATATTGTATGCGTGATTCAATGCAAAAATGTATTTGTATGCCTTTCTTGAAATAATTGAGTTTTGTATGTGGACAAATCTATTTATTCGTGTTAATTTGTGTAAGGGCGCAAAAAAATAATGCATCTTAAATTTTAAAGCGTAACTTGCAAAAAGTATTTTATCCTAAAATAATAAAATCGGCGTCATATATGAAAGAGCAGATTATGAAGTATTTAAGTATTCCCTTAAAAACGAATTAAGAAATTTTTAAAATTTATAATTAAATCTTTATCAAACGGTCATCGAAGTGACTTCGATTGGGATTTAGAACCGATGTTGGCCTCATTGTTTTGAGCATTTTATGCAATAACTTATTTCCTTAGGTGATCGAGGATGCCCCGATCATTTCTTCAAGTGTCTAAACGGTTTATGCATTCCGCTATCTTGGAAGTGTGACCTCACTGCTGACTGCTCTGATGGATCAGACGAACTCAACTGTGGTAAGTCCCAATGCACCACTGGCCAAAACTGGGGAATTTGGCTAAAGCTACCGAAATGCATTGTGAATCATTGGGCTTAACGACAAAATAAAGAAGAAATTTGGATGCATTCTTCTTTATATTATGCGATGTTACTTAATATATTTATTTTAGCTTTTATGTTCATCAAGGGAGCTATCTATTTATAATTATATAAGACGTCATGATTGTGCATATCGTTTAGGTTTATGGGAAAATAATTTAATCATTTTATCTTCATGATATTTTTAATTGATTTTATTTCAGGGAATATTGAAAGCAGAGCAGCGGGACATACTTAAATATTTACAGGTTTTCTTACATTTTTGTTTTGAAGTTACGAAAAATAATACAGTTTAAGATTATTTTGGTGAAAATTTTATATTTTTAACACACTTTTTAACAAAAATGTATGGAAAAGCAGCTTTATTGACATGATTTAATAATTATCATTCTAAGAATTCATTATTTATTTACAAATATGGATTAATTTCGCTGAGAATGTTTATATATAATAGTGAATTTGCTTTAATTCCTGATACTGATAACAACTTCATAATATACATTGCATACTCTTGCAGTTTTCTCTGATAACCCTAGTAACATTTCGTCTTTGTTCATTCATACAAGGACAATTGCTCTTATCTTGACTTATGATAAAATAATATCCATTTTGCGTATTTCGAGAACGAGAAACTTTCACAATCTAAATACATTAAGAACTTTATTTTAATCAAAATTTATTAACTATTATCCTTGTGGTAAGTTGTTAGATGTCATGCATCAAATGACAAATGATGAGACTTTATTTAAAAATTAATAGTTCAAAATTCCACGATTTAATTGGTATTTAACTTATTCATTTAATTGATTAATAATCCCCTCAAATCAGCTTTTATCATTTGTTTCAGAATCCATGAGGTTTGGATTTTATATTTAGTCTGTTAATCAGTTCAGGGTTATGAAAAATCGATTCCTGGCTAAAAATTGGTTCACAATCAGTGTTTAAAAAATCGGCACTTCAAAACTAACGGTGTGCTGGATAAGTTCGTGGTGATTTATTATACAAAACATACACTAAAAAATATGTATCCACTTATTTAAAAACCATATTTAAAATATTATTATTTACATTGATCGAAAAAAAATCAATATTATATCTTTTATTCTTAACTTTCTGGCCCATTTTCGGTTTCAAGCCTAAAGAAACTCTGTGTTTTAAGATAATTTTCACAAGTTAATTTTTAAAAGACGTTATCAGAGAAAATGCATCAGTTTGCGATATCTGTGATTTTAACCCTTAGGTTAAACTAAAACCAAAAGACTTTTTCCAAAAAAAATTATATTGGCAACTCCATTTTCTCTAGAGGATAATTAACACAAACTGACGAAATACAAGCAGTTTTCAATAAAACTATGACATAAAATTTCTCAGAAGTTGAAGAATTCATCATAATTCGAAGTTCATTTTCAAGTTCTGTTATTATTTCAGTTCTGTGAAGCGTATTCCCATGATGATATAATAACAGAACTTTATTTTCTCAGAAATTTAATGAATTGTTCAAGTTCTTTGAAACAACTGCCTATAAAACAAAAATAAACATTGTCAGCGGAATTTTGCATTATCAATTGAAGACTTTACGGACTAACGCATCAACCCATTAGGACGAGTTGTTTCACAGCATTTGAACTATTAATCAAATTTCGGTGTTAATTTTAAAATTCTGTGAATGTTCTTTTTTTTAACAAGTTTTTTAATTCATCCATTATGGGCCAGTTATGTCACAGAAGTGAAATAATAATAGAACTTTCACAGAACTTGAAAACTAACTTTGAAATTTGATGAATTGTGCAAATCCTGTAAAACAACTAGCCATTGTTTTCGAAATGTTTAGAAGACGTTGGATCCTTCCGAATGTTTTCGAAAATTCATGCAAAGAATGATTGGAATAAATATAAATACTATGCATGTTGTGATTGCCATTGGGGGTTGCTTGCTTGCCTGTTGCAGAGTCCAAGGCGTGCAACGCAGAAGAGTTCACGTGCCGGGGCGCGCCGGGAGAGTGCGTGCCGCTGACCTGGATGTGCGATGACAACCCTGATTGCTCGGACGGCTCCGATGAGAAGTTCTGCAGTAAGGACACGCGACCAAGCATGCGCTTTTTATTCACCACCATATAATAGAAACAAAGAAGATGAGTCAATGCGCGAACAAAGCGTGTCGCCAACATAGTTCAGTTCACCATATTACTTCAAATGGCATATTCGCCCAGCAGCACCAAGCCTTTTATTTTACCTAAACAACTAATGCAATCTTTCATTGCCTTGTCGTAGCTCGACAGCCGGCACGCTTCCATGCCATATCCTTTGTTTTTATTATTTATATTCATTACTGCTTATATTATGAGTATTCTTCATATAATTGCACAAATATGGTTCAAATAATGTTTGAAGCTTTTCTTATATCAATGAATTTATACCAACTAATATAATGTATAAATAAGTTTTATATTTATATATTAGTTTGGGATATTTTTTTGTTGCTTTCACTCAAAGGCGATACAATATGTTTATGTGCACTCGATGGGGATAAATATATTTGGTATATCATTGCTTCATGGATAACATTACACAATGCTATGTATTTGCACTTTATACATAAATCATTTTTATTGCACGAATAAACTGTTTAATATTAAGATTTTTCTCTTGTTGGTTCAACTTTTTTCTTTACTGATTGACATATTGGCTTTATAGTTATGTTAATTGAGATGAACAGAAACAATATCAGTTATATAAAATAAATTTATTTCCGTACTAGCTGTACCCCGTCACGCGTTGCTGTAGCTCAGTCTGTCTGTGCACATAGAGAAATAAATAATAGCGCGTTTTGCTTTTACGTCCAACAGATAGCGCTTTTTAAAAAAAAGCATACTTTTACCTGTCACAGGTGACAGTTAAAAATTGAATACTTAAAAATTTAAAAAAAATCTGGAATCTGAATAAAAATACTCAAACGTTTATAATTACGTAACAAGAATATTTATTGCGAATAAGGAATTTCTTATTTTATTACCAGGATAGTAATTTAAGGCAATCTTATTTCTTACTACCTGTACCCCGCCACGCTCAATCTGTCTGTGTAGATAGAAACAATAGTGCGTTTTACTTTTACGTCCAACAGATGGCGCTGTTATAAAAAAAACATGTTTTTACCTGTCACTGTTGACATCTATATAATATAGGTATATAAAAACACACACGTTCAAAATTTCAAAGCAATCTTTGAAGAACTTTCGGATATTTAAGATTACGAACAAACGAACATTTACATTTTTATTTATGTATATATAAAAAAAATCCATATATTTTTAAAATTTTTGAATTTCAAATAGGAATAGGTAGTAAAAAAAATTGTCCAAATTACTTAATATTATGGTATCTTCAGTTTCTTAAAAAAATCGTTTATAAATTCACCCATCTCAACTAACTGCAGGTACCTACCGCAAAAACAAAATGATTTAAGACAATACCTTAATTGCTTCTAAATAAATATAACCCACCTCTTACCTGATAGATAGATATTTCATTTTCACCCCTTGAATCGTTTCCCACCAGGAAATTCTAATTACCCTTACCTGTATTGTACAATAATATCTGCTATCGAGCAGTAGTTATTCTGGGTAGTTAAAATTAATAGCTCCTATTTCTCGTCTAGTGCCTCAATCCTATTGTGTCTGCTAATCCCACAGGGCTCACAATCAGACCGACCCATTGCTGAGATCGACCTGCTACCTTAGTGCGTACTTTCTATATTTGTACTACTCTATCTAATAACCAATACGACAGATTCACTGTAGATTTTCAGCAAAGTAATTGCGAACATTGGGTATTTTGGTTAACTTCATAAATAAAACCTAAAATAAATTGAAGGTAGGAAAATTATTCAAAATTCGAACACAATTGTCGAAATTGGATTGTTCGTAGATACCTACCTACTTACTGCATAAATCTTTGACATTCTTTTTATATCATGAATAAAATTGCGGTATAAAAATTCGAAATTCGAATGTTAAATTTACCCATATATGTAATACCTAATAACCAGTGTCATTCAGTCCATAAAGCTGAAAAGCTGTAGGCACAGCGATTAACAAAAAAGAACAATAAAGGCTTGAAATTTTTGACAAAGTACAGACCAAAATGTGTCTATTACCATGAATTTTGTAAGGAACGTGTTGGCTCGTTTATTCAGTTGTCAAAATATTCAAAGTTATTTTCAAATATTCAAAGCACAATATTCATATCCAAAACTTGATAAACTACACTGAGGCCTACCTTTAGTCATAGAGCAATGCACACCACTGCTAATAACCCTGTCAACCTCAGACATTATTTACAAGAACAACTTTATATAAACTGAGAACAGGAAATTTAATATTCAACATTCGAACATTGTTGTAAAAAATAAAGGTATTTACCCTATTAAACTTAGAAATTACTTTAAAATATGTAAGTAAATTGAGAATGGGGCAATAACTTTCAGAAAAAACTCACCTTTACCTCTAGAAACAGTAAACAATATTAAACCAGTTTTAAAAAAAATGATTGGATTAGTTCCTAATATGTTTACAACGCGTTCAGTTTTTTGCTGCTTGTATCAATGTTTGTCTAGTAAAAATAAATTGTTCCAGGAATCGAAAATAACAATGGCTTTTAAAGTATTAAGTTATTTTTTGTCAAATTATTTTTGCTGCAATATAATTTGTTTACCAAGTTATATTTAATATATTTATTATAACGTCGTAAAAATAACTTTTCTGTTATGAAATATTTCGCTTTTTTTTCAATTATATTTTCCTCCTTGTATAAGAAAGGTTCGCAAATGAGATTTTGATGGAAGTGCCAAAAATTCCTGATGAAAGGGAATTTTTGGAGCGTAAAATTTGTTTTATTGAATTTACGTACCGTGCATTTTTTACAATACACCATCGGGTTTTTTTCATGTGAGTGAAATAGTTGAAATTCGCTACCATCATGTTTTTTTTTCTTTTTTAATGAAATGTGTTAGACAATTCATAATTAAAAATGTTGATATTATTTGTGAAAACTAATGGAAATTCAACAAATTTTCTATTGTTCTACGCATCTACTCTTACTTATAAATGCGGTGTAAATATTAAGCAGCGCATAAGGTCAGAACAGTGGAAAACTTGACTAACTAACTACCATGGCGTTTGTTTGGTTAAAACGGTCTTAAACCAGTCTCAAGGCCAGCTTAACCACATCAATGTTAAATCGGCGTGTTAGAATCTAATTAGTAAGATGTTAGAGAATCAAAAGAGTCCCTGTAGTATCTGTAAAGTGGTAGATAATCTTAGTATCGCCCTGGTGAAAAACAACGATTTAGAATCGAAATGTTGCTTAAAATGTCTTCATCCGTCCTTACCAGATCTGAATTAGCAGGTAACTTCCCAACCTTCCCACATATCCTTTCTTTTTCCATTCCCTTAAATTACAACCATTCCACAATATGACAAAGTCCCTCTGACTCTGAAAGGTGCAGTCGGCAAGCTTAAGCGGCATTTACTTAGTATATTATAACAAAATAGATATATTTTTTAATGATTATTTGCCTCATTACGTCTATTTCTATCCGTTGAATTTTCCTTTTGAATTGTGTATTTTAACACTTTGCTTCTTGCACGTTATGTAGGTATACAATTAAAAATAAAAAATTAGTGCGAATTTCGAAGTATTTACCGTCGAATGTACGAATAATTTATTATTCAGAAGGCGTATTAGAATTCTTTAGAAAATTCTGAACATAAAAAAATGTTTTTAATTTATTGCTTATCTTTCACTTGTGATAATGTATAAAAAGATAATGTATAAATACGAAAGTCGGTATTCAAATTGGGATTTTATTTTTCTATAAAACTTTACTTATTTTACTGAAACATATTTTTTCTTTGTATTACCGCAAATAGTGCTTTTCTAATCACAATATCTGCAGATATTGTTATAATTTTATCAAATATCCGTCAGACGTTTTCAAAATGGGCACATTGTGCGCATAATTTATAGGGTGGAGGCAATTAAAATATAATAATATGTAGGTAAGTACCTGGTTTTCATAATTCAACAACGATTTATTAAATCTTTAAAATTCAATGCTTACTTCACTTTTCGCATGTAGTTAAAAAATAATTAAAATATGAAATGTTGATTTTTAAAAGATTTGTTTAGTATAAACAAATCGATTTCAACGATTTTCCAATCCTACTCCGCAAGGCTTCCCCTTTAATAATATATCTGGGTAGTTTTAGCCCCCCAATGACTGGGTTTCCGTATAATAATGCCATATCCGTTAATTCGTTAGGGCGACGTTTGAGACACCATTAATCTCGGCTGTAACGAGTGACGTTTGACGGATTCCGACGACCAAACGGCAGATTAGAGAAAACCAGAGATGTTAGAAAAGCGGATACCGTTTGTCGCACATTCGATATATGCGCCGTACTGATTTTTGAGCAGTTTGTGATGGATTACAATCATGTCGACGGACGACGTCCCCCATTGCTAGGTGGTATATGCCTTTGATTTTGAATCGGGAGTTTGTGGGTTTGATTCCCGTGCAGATGTGTCACATAGGCGAATACCTGTCCCATATTATTTTATATTCACTCAAAACACTTTGTTGTTGTTGTGACACGTTTTTATTAATTTTATTTTTAAGCCTTAAAATATGTTTTGGAGTGACGTTGATTGTTAAATGAATAATTTTTAAAAAACATTTCTAATTTCCCATTAATACGCTTCTATGAATAATAAACTGTAGTAATCACTTAGTACATAATCCAATTTATTTTGACGTCAGTTGTGTCAATCAATTATTTTATTATATTTGTGGTTTCACAAAGCGATTGTGTTAGTAAAAATACATTATATGTGGTTAGATAATATCATTAAAAAAAATTCCAACGAAAACCATTATGATTTACTTTCTTAGAAAACATGATTTTTTCATTCTTACGGTACAAATTCACAGAAATTTATCACTAGCGGAGTTATTTATTAATATCAAAATTAATTTTATGAATTCAACACTAGTGTCCTCCGTTGTATCAAAATGCCCTTGAGAAAACTACTTTTTTCCTACAAAACCACCATTCCCTAATGTGATGAGACATATTTTTTAGAACCACCTTTAGCTCTTTGGCAAAGTAAAACTTCTTCAACTAGCAATCAATAAGTTGTTAGAGTACAGAGTTTAAGCTGCTCCAACTTCAGTAGACATTTTCTCGCGATTAATCAAATGATGAATAGGTATTAAAGTTGTCTAACTTTTTAGACAATCTGGGAAATTACAACTCCTCTACAGCGGGAGCGTGCCGCGACTTTTTAAACTAAAATTAGCACTTTTTCGGATCAAAAAGTTTGCGTTGTGTATTTTTTGTTGTAGGCGAAAAGTTTTTATTTTTTATTTCGAGTTTTTACTTATTATTAAAATACCAATTTAAATATATGGATATTTAGCAAAAATTTTTTAACATAGCAATTTTGTGTAATATCCTATTAGGAGCTTTATAAATTTATAGCACGAAAATATCATCGCACACTTTTCAGATTTTTTTAGTATTTTAGGAATTTTCAAAAATGCTTCAAAACTTTTTCAATTTTTCGATTTTCGAATTTAGTCTGAAAATTAAATTACATAACTTACAAGTGAATATGTCAATCAACCGTCTTTATTCTGTATTTATGTTTGTATTGAGTGGAATTTATAGCACATATATATTTTCAAATAATACTTTTCACAAATCATTTAATTTATTTTTAAATCTTTTCGTATTTTTTATCAATTCCGTCTTCAATATTTGATGCTTTCGAAGATTCAATTTTCACCTTAATTTTTAACATCCTTTTTTTGAGATCGTAAATAATTAACGTAGTTGTAATACAAACATTCAGGTTGTTTAAAAAAAATACATATTCCAATTATCACAATTTTACATTAAATAACATGCGCTCAAATTAGGGCAATAATAATTATTTTTTGCATGAAAATTGATATTTTTACGAGCGCTTAAATGCCGTCTAACATATTTAGAATTGTAATAAACGATCTGTTCACAGACGAGACATGTCGCGCCGACCAGTTCACGTGCACCAACGGCAAGTGCATCCAGCAGCGCTGGACCTGCGACGGAGACGACGATTGCGAGGATGGCAGCGACGAGCAGAATTGCAAGCAGACCACGTGCTCGCCGGGTGCGGAGTTCACGTGCAAGAACGGACACTGCATCAACATCCGATGGCGTTGCGACGGTGACTCCGACTGCACAGACGGCTCTGACGAAGCAGTAAACTCACTTGTTTAATAATTATTCTTTAGTCATTTCCGCGTTGTTGAGGATAGTGACCCCCACTTCAGTTCCCATGGTGTACAAGGCTCCTTCACTCATCGTGGTCTTGCGCGGAGTGAAGATCTGCGGACATCGACTTTCCCGATGCCTGTAGGATGATATTTCCCCTCAACGTATCGGTGATCTTCATCTGTTTCTCGTGCATTCAACTTTGCCAGTGTTAAAAGTGTGACTGCATGATCATCTCCTACTATAATATTAGTCATTCAGAATATATCACGTGTTCACCGCAGACGGCCTTCTCCGAATAAATAAATATGAAAGAGATGCGAAATTATTATTATTTGAAAACGAATAATTTGACCAGAATTTAAATTTTTTTAATGTTCCCAACCAAACCTTGCCTGAAATCCTGTTTTTAACCAGAATACGAATTACTTCATACGACATGTTATCTACTAAATTAACAATATTTCCCATCAATAAGTTTTCTCCGAGCATGAGTTTCTCCAGGTTTGAGTTCCCAGCTTGTGAGCAACGTGTCCAAAGATACGCTGTAGATAGACAGTTGGTGGCCTATTGTGGATATTTAGCTTCTATTGATTACTAGGGTGCTTTTCTCCTTCATGCGTCTTCTGGCGTCCAGCTGTCTGTGGAAAATATGGCCTATGGCGATGGCTATGGCCTCACTCAAATTTCTCATACTTTGCCGATTCCTGTCGACCCATCTCTTCGAGTCGTCAGCGCATCTTCTTTGCACAAACCTATCGTAGCATTCCATTCCTTTGTCAAAATTAGGTATTTATACTTCATAATCATTCCATTCTGCAAACATCGGTTGACTTTTCAACAAAATTATATCCTCCTGTAGGCTGCAAACATCACTTCCGACGGTACTTGGCCTTTTGCTTCTAGCAATCCTTCTTTCCAACCTCTCTCAGTCGATTAGCAGTACCTTGCTTATAATAGTTTCCTAGATCTACATAAATACCAAATGGCTTTGCTTCGT
This sequence comes from Hesperophylax consimilis, assembly GCF_061612785.1. NCBI lineage: Eukaryota > Metazoa > Arthropoda > Insecta > Trichoptera > Limnephilidae > Hesperophylax > Hesperophylax consimilis. The sequence continues at coordinate 22,054,061 of NC_142838.1, forward strand.
ATACCATCTCAGTGGTTTCATCCTCCTCCACTCGATATTCATGGCCACTAAATTAAATACAATATCGAGATAATAACCAAAGATCCCAATGATATTCATCTTAAAGTCTAGATTACGTTATGCTTAGTACTGTTTGGTTGTCTGATTAAAACACATTTACAATTTCCCAGGGGTGCACATACGTCGCTCAGATGCGCTCGCCCTGCCTGTTCACTGAGTTTGAGTGCAAGGACCACATCACCTGCATCCACAAGTCCTTCATGTGCGACGGGGATAAGGACTGCCCGGACGGCGGCGACGAGGACCCCATTCGCTGCAAGAACATCACCTGCCGCGAGGACCAGTTCCAGTGCAAGGACCGCTCCTGCATCCCTGGCCAGCTGTACTGTTCCGGCACGGCGGAGTGCACCGATGGAAGCGACGAAGTCAACTGCAGTAAGTACAGAAATTCATTAGAATTTGAATTAAATCACGTCGAGGTACCTACTCATTGTACTGGTGGCGATATGGTTGAAAATGCCAATCTTATATATATGAGGAACGGCTGCGCGGCCTTTTTCATACAAAACTTAAATTTAAATTTGAGGCCAAAATACAGAACCAAATTGAAAAAATATTGTAAGTCATTTTTATTTACAAAAAAGGCACTTCAAAATTATTTTATTATAAATCAATAAATTCCCAAAGTTATGAATAGTCTACTTTTTTAATTGCCTGTATTGTATACCTTTGGATCAAAAAAATAAGTTTTCAGTTTGGTCAAGTATTTTTGCCTCAAATCCAAATACAAGTTTTGTACGAAAAAGGCCGCGCAGCCGTTCCTCAAAGCAGACCGCCCATTTCGATTTATGCAAAAACAACAAAACAAAAACTTCAGACTTCGACTCCTTTCATGACAATGATATTCTTTTTTAAAAGATTTCTGGCTATTATCACAGAAAGATTAGAGATACTTAGAAAGGAAATGCCGGCACCTTTCAGATATGCTCTGCTTCTTTTATAAGTTTCCGATTAAATAAATTCTTCCTCCAACTTCCAGCGATAGCCGCCCAGGTCTGCGACAAGAAGACGCACTTCGACTGCGGTGGAGGTATCTGCATCCCATTGTCCAAGGTGTGCGACAAGAAGCCCGACTGCCCCAACTTCCTGGATGAGCCCGCCGGCCAGTGCGGCAAGAACGAGTGCCTGACAGGCAACGGGGGATGCTCGCAGGTCTGCGTGGACACTCCGGCTAACTACTACTGCGACTGCAACCCTGGCTACAAGCTGATGGATAACAAAACTTGTGAAGGTACGCAATCACCTAGCTTAACACTGAAAATGATAAAGTATAGGTTTGTATATAAGTTTGTGCCTGATTTTAGTAAGTGAACGAATTGGTATTGTCAATATCTTGAGGAAGTTGACATCAGGACTTAATTTTAATGAAAGCATAATAAATAATATTGACCGATGAATACCGACTGAATGAAAAACCTTCGTGGATTACATTCGCGACAACCGCATTTAAGGGCAAACAGTCAAAATCTCAAATAACATTTATGATTCAGCGGCACCAGTCAGATTAAATACCGTACTGTCGAGAACTTGAAAAAGTATGTAAATATATATATTTTTTTTAAATGTGAAACGTTAATGCTCCCAACCGTATGGAGTCAATGAGACTATGGCATCCTCAATTGGGGTATGTTGTGAGGCTGAAGGTAGTGAAGAGAAGAAGTAGATGGGGAAGAGGAAGGTGGGAAAGTAACAGGCTATTCAGATCTGGTCATCAAACACGGCCAAACCCATTCCAAGCAACGATTCTATTCTGAATGGTGATCTTACACCGGGGCGATACTGAGAGTATCTTCCACTCTAAAACATGCCGCAAATATAGTAAATATTATTTGTAATGAGTAATCTGTGAAATAACACAAATTAATAAAAGAGATTATAAGAAGGGTAAGGCTCTCAAAGTTATTTGAGAGCCTTACCCCTCGACCATGGAGGTCGTCATATGTAGTCAATTTAATCCTTTTTTACACTTTCTGTACTTACCCATGTAGAGTCTTTTATTCGATTCATCCGAAATTATAAATCTTCTATAATAAAGTCAATTATTTTTTTTCAGACATTAACGAGTGTGACGATCCCGGAAGTTGTTCTCAAATCTGCATCAATGAAAAGGGAACATTCAAGTGTCAGTGTCATTCCGGTTATATGAGGGATCCCAGAGATGTCACCAGGTGTAAGGCCACCGAGGGACATGCGTCCCTGCTGTTTGCCAGGAGATACGACATCAGAAAGATATCTCTGGATCACCATGAGATGACGGCCATTGTCAACAATACCAAGTCTGCTACTGCGTTGGACTTTGTTTTCAGAACTGGAATGATCTTCTGGAGTGATGTAAATGAACAGAAAATTTACAAGTAAGTTTTATTGGTCTTTTAAATATTTTAGCATCTAATTGAACCGTAAAAACTTATAGCAGTTGCTTCTGCAGTAAGTTGAGACTCTCTTTTCTTTCCGCAGTGAAAAATTTTACAACTCTGTTTTTCTTTATTGATTACCTGGTCAACTACCAACCCATGATAATGTGTTTTTTTCTCATTAAACAGGGCACCAATCGATGAAGGCAGTGAACAAACTGTGGTCATATCCGAACAGTTGATCACATCTGATGGTCTTGCCGTGGATTGGATCTACAACCATCTGTATTGGACGGACACGGGCAAAAACACCATTGAATTGTCTAACTTGGAAGGAAACATGCGCAAGATCCTCATCACTGATGGAATTGAAGAGCCAAGAGCTATTGCATTGAATCCTATTGACGGGTAAGCACTGTTTATAAAATATTTATTCTATAAAATATATATGTTTTTAATCTTCTTTTATTGAATTGTTGAAAAACTAGATTTGGCGATGTAATAGAGATGGTCATACCTTAGCCGAGATATATTTCTACATTCAGTCTCTAGGTGGTGTTGTTTTTTGGAATAGAAATTAAAGCAAGTAAACGTTTTTAATGTAGGTATAGTAGGTAGAATTTTACAGTAGTAAGCAACCAGTAACATCAATTATCTATTACTCAGTGGTTAAGTGGTTGCGATTCTTGGCAACAAGTGCGGAGTTTGCGGGTTCAAATCCCGGCATGTACAAATCAAGTTGAATTAAATTAATTTGCGTTGTTACTTCATAATTTATTAATTTAAAATAATATGTAAGTAGTTAATTTGTTACATATTCTAGAGTGGTAGATACCTTCAGTATCACCCTGGTGAAATACCACCATTCAGAATAGAAACATTGCTTGAAATGGTTTTAGCCGTGTTTGGTGACCAGATCAGAATAGCCAGGTGCTCCCCCCCTTCCTTTTCCCCATCTCTTTCCCTCCCTACAACCTTCAGCTTCACAACATAGTGTCACTGGCTCCAGGGGGTAGGGAGCAGTTTGGACTCTTGTGCAGTACTCACATAAAAAAAATTACAGAACTCTTGAAGATATTCACCAAAGTTCATGGTTTACATTGCCAGCACTCAACAGAAATATATACTGACATCTGGGCTTGATAAATATCTAAGGTGACAAATTACATATTGTTCCCCGTGTGGGCAAAGAGAGAATTAAATCTAAACTAGGGGTTTGTTATAAAGATGAATAATGATCTTGAATGTTTCAGATGGATGTTCTGGACCGACTGGGGAATGGAGCCAAAGATCGAGAGGGCTGGAATGGATGGAACTCACAGACAAACCATTGTTGCCTTCGAAGTCAGATGGCCCAATGGCCTTACATTGGACCTGGTCAGGAAACGCGTGTACTGGGTATGTCCCTCATATTTATTAGTATTCATTTTACATACCACACAAGTGGGGAAAGGAATTTAAAAAGGAAAGTGGAATAACGGTGTTCGCGGCATTCCGTGCAGCGCAGGACCATGATAATAGAAGAAGCCTTGTTCATTAGGGCAGTTAGAGCAACGACTCAAGAAGAAGAATCTATCATAATGAATGTTCTAATAGAATAACTGTTTATTAATACGTTTTTCAGGTGGATGCCAAGCTGAATACGATCTCAGCATGCAACTACGATGGCACCAACAGGCGCGTGATCCTTTACTCGCCCGTCTACCTGAAGCACCCCTTCTCCATCACCACCTTCGAGGACTGGGTATACTGGACCGACTGGGAGAAGGCGGCCGTCATGCGCGCCAACAAGTTCACAGGAAAGGATGTGAAGGCAGTTACAGCTACGCACATGGTTTGTCATATATTTTTATGATTATCTGCCATTGTGGGATATTGCCATTGTGTTATTATTAATTTTTGGAACTTTTCTGCACAGGATCGTTGTCGAATCTAATTAAGTTTCTACATAGCCAGCAATTTGCGTCCTATTGTAAAAAGGACTAGTAATTTGTAAGCAGATGTTATTTTTGATAAACGAATGGAGATATTACAATGTGAGTTACCTGTATACTGTCAGATTCATTGAAAGCGGGAAGGTTACGCCGCCTCCCGGGCTCCACACAAGTTGCTTTGTTCAGCTTACCCTGATTGGCTCGTCTTTTACTTTGAATGTCATGTCTGCCACGTTTTTTGTTTATATTATGAGAATATGCCGTATCTCGAAGTATATTTTATCGCACAACTTCATTATGATTGTTCCACAAAAACTAGTTATCATTGTTTATTTCTAGCTTCATAACCCCATGGTGATCCATGTCTACCACCCATATCGTCAGCCCGATGGCGTAAATCACTGCGCAGCTGTCAACGGACACTGTTCCCACCTGTGTCTGCCTGCCCCGCGTGTGGGCCCCCTTGCCCCCCGCGTGTCTTGCGCCTGCCCCAGGGGTCTCCGACTTATGCCCGATGGACTCATGTGTGTCGAGGATGGTAAATACAACGAATACTAAACGGACTTATGCCTAATCATACTTACTTTTAGATTTACGTTTGACAGAAGCCACAAAACTTCAGGTTAGATGGCAGCAGCAAAAAAAAACTTCCGGGTAATCCAGGTAGGTAGGAATGCGGTAAATCTGATGATTCAGCAGTTGAAGAAGTATTCTTGGAGCTATGAAGTTCACACAGACATGATGGCTCTTTTTTAATAGTTCTGATATACCAATAAATAAATTAGAACAAAGAAAGCAACAGCAACAAAAATTAAACGTCCCTATTATTATTTGGACTTGGCGCTTTCGTGAAACAAGAAGCCAAAGATGAAAATGAAGACTGTGCAAAAATTTCAGCAATTAGAAATTTGGCATAAACTAATTATTGCAAAATCTTAATAGAAAATTTTTTTTGCATGTTGCATCCACTTTTGTCAAATATTTATTGCTTGTAGATCAATAAAATATATTTTTTTCTAGTTAATATCTTTAAGTTTGAAAAGTAAGACAGAAATAAGGAAATTTATTTTTTTAAATTATATTATCTTAGCAAGCCGCAAGGTTTCAAATTGATCAATGTTCCAGTAGGTACAGCCTGTTGATAATCTGGTAATAAAAATATTTTCGTTTGTCCGCTTTTTTATCATGCTATTTCATCAAATACTTTTTATCCTTATTATCACTGGGTATGTGCAATCTAATGTTTATTCTTTTCCTTTTTCTTCTTGTGTCCTTAAATCATAATTAGCTCGATTATGGTTTGTTTGTGTTTATGATTTGTTATTTATGTTTCTTTTATTTTGATTTATTTCTAAAACAGAGCAAGATAAGCCAGTAATCACGGAGACCACCACGGTGGATGTAGTGAATGAGGATATGGCGACAACACATCGTGAGTACCTTCCCGCCTTCCGTTCTTTCCGTTCACTTAATCTTTATTCTTTAGATTTGGTACATTTAGGGTCTAACACACTACCACTTCACTTAAATTTAGTTATTAAAATCTCCTACTGAGGTCATGGATTTTGGACTATTGTAAAAACTTACGACTATTTTTAGTTTTCTCCAAACGGCCCCCGCTTTAATGCTTCACGTAACTCTTCAACAGAACTCAGAGAAACATTGAAATTCACCACAGGAATCTTCCCATCATTCATCGACTCTAATCAGTCCATACAAACATTGCTTTTCGTCTCTCTGCCTGCAACCTGGTTGCAATCTCATTGTGTTATTTTTATGTGTGTAGTGCATTTACATTTATTTTTATTTAACCATGCATGTGCATTTATGTGGCTTTATTGTTGTTGATTGCCATTGCAGGAGATATACCATTAGATCCGGCCCTTCTCATCACGGGCAGCCCATTTGACTTCAAAATGTACCGAGGCAGTATTTACAATGTGATTAGGCCCGGCCAGTTGACAGATATAGTGTCGAATATGTTCAGTCAGATGTTATTGAGTATGAGCAAGAAGGAGACCATGGAGAATACCACGCCGGTGAACTCGGCGGAAGAGAATTCCACTCTGCCCAGAGGACTGTACTGGGAGAGCCAGCAGTCGCAAGTGGAAGACTTTTATGATTTGTTCTACGAAGAAGACACGCCCCGGCCGGGTCCAGAACTATGGGAAGGCGAGGAAGGGGTGGAACCCGGGGGGCAGGGGAAAACCTTTAATTACGACGACTTTAACAACCTCTTTGGTCCACCTACAGATCCTGCCGGGGCCGACGGTAATGAGACATAATCATATTATGACACACGTTGTCTCTTCTTTCTTCACAACTGCTCTTGGCAACTATTTTGGAGGTGTTGTAATATTTGTGTTTTGTCGGCTGAATGATCAACCATCCCCCAAACTTTACTTTTGTCTGTCATGATACATACAAAATGGTTGTATTATCGTGACAAGGCAAACTTAAATGGCTGCAGAAATCGCACATCACAGGCCACATCTTCATGATAAACCCACACGCTTTAGCTTAATGGTTTCTGCATGAAATGATTTGTATATATTGGTGATGTTTTGAGCTCACATGTTTTGTTTTTGTATCATTATTCCTCTTTACCATTGAAGTGTAATCTTTTTCCTCCAATACTCATTCTGGTGATAGTCATAATGGTTCAAGGTTCTACACTGATTCTCTTATTAATACTGAATATACTTCTCAATACACTTCCTTTTATAAAGCATTGGGATTTGGGAACTAAAACGCGTTTTTAATATTCTTCTTCCTATGATATATGGTTATAATTTCCATAGCAATTATTAATATACATACAGTGTGAGTGCCTTTATAATTTAATACATAATATTACAATATCTATTCTTCTACATAATCTTCTTAATTTTTATGCTTATGATTCTATTTTCTTATTGACAGCTTTTACTTATGTTTTTAACACACTGTTTTTGTCAAAGATTTAATTATTTGTTGAGGAAACAGTCATAGCTTAACTGTTAATTCTAATGACAGCTTGCTGAATATTAATTTATATGTATTTTTGGTAAATAATTTATCCTTACTCTTGACATAATAAAAGTAAAATTAAATGTATGAAACATAGATCTTACTACATACTGTAAATTATTCTATCGCAGTTAACATTGTTAATACCTTAAGCTCTTACTAGGCAAATTAAAGCAAATAACAATAATGTCGTCATCATCAAAGTCATTTAAATTCGTTCATTAAATTTCATCTTCAAAAGTCAACTAAATTTTAAACCATTAGAGTTTTGAATTGCAAAAACAAATCAGGTGTCAAGATTTTTACCATCTACAGAAATGAATGTAAGATAATCATATTGATATTTCCTAGGTGTATTGGTATCAGACAGAAATTCTACAGCCGTGTCTCAAGATGGCCAGGGAACCGGAGTGGTGGCTGGCATTGTTATTGCTGTTCTCACCGGACTCTCCATCATATTCCTGCTGGTGAGTAAAGTATAAGTCATAAACAAACTACTCGTACACTTGTATTACTTTACAAAAGGGCTGTATTGTTTTGAAAAATTGTAATAATTACTAATGTTCCTTTATTAAAGTCAAGTGTCCTATGAAAAAAACTACTTTCTGGATTGTGTAAGTAATTTGAATTTATTTATAAAATGTATTATGTAATTTCTACAAAACAGGGGTCTCTTCAAATCAAAAATCGCCCTTACCTTTCACAACTCAACACAGCATTTTCAGAACCTCCTGTTTGAAGCTATTTTCTTTTAATTAGTAGTGAAAAGAAACTGCAGTATTACAACAACATCATTTGATAAGTAAAATAAAATCTTTCTTCAATAGTGGACATTCTTTTTTTAAATTTTCTCTTGTACATATTTAACACTTTCATTGCTAACAGGGGTACCAAAAATCTTTAATATCACTATCCTCTATGCAAGGATGGCTCTAAGCCAAACGGCTCCTATCGCAAGTATAATTTTGGCGCCCCTTGTCAAAACCAGTAGTCGCCTAGGTAGGATATCACTGAAATCAATAATATTGTTTTGGTGTAGCCCCGTTTTTAAGAAAAATAATCTCACGAGAGATATCTTAAGTGACGTATTAACAGCACCTTGGCAATTCGGCGCCCGGGGCGAATTGCTCCAATTGTGCCTGCATAGGGCCAGGGCTTCGATTCTTCAATCCAGGCTCTCTCCCAATTGTCGTCGAAAGTATATACATTGGTCGACAATTTTACTTTTGAGTCTCCTCGAAGGTACAAAATTACATACGCCAAACGTCAAAAGTCATTCCACTCATTGTTCGAGAGGAATGACTTTGTCGAGAATCGAGGCCCTGACCTGCCTCTATTTATAATTTTAAATAAAAACTTTATAGTTTTGATTTTTTTTGCATTCCTACAAAACTTATAAACACATAATCATAAAAAAATAAACTAAACCACTAAATTAAAACAGAAAACATATTTTGTAAATGTAAAGGTATCATTTCTAGACTGGCTCACTACTCTAGATTTTCCCCTCTGATCCCCCCACCATACGAAAGAAGAAGAATTCCTTGCCACAAATAATACTCCTTGCTCGCTAAAACCATAATTTTCATAAAATTAAGTATATTATGATAATCATTTCAACAAATATGGGATTGGGCGCAAATTTGAGTAATCTGAAAGTATGTTGCCTGTTGTATGCTTATAATGCAGTGCTTATTGCTAACAGTATGGAAGATCTATAATCTCTCGTGTCTAGGATGAGTACCTACGTACGTAAGTATGTACGAAGAATGAGTTAATGATAAATGTAAGTAAGTCTAAAGTAATGCTGTTTGAAAGAGAGAGTATAAAAACAGTGTTCAATATAGTTAGGAATACTTGGAGTAGGTGGATGAGTTTGTGTATTTCGGAAGTATGTTTTCGAGAGATGGGAAGGCTGACAGAAATACTGAAAGAAGGGTAAATGCACGCAACTCCATTAATGGAGGACTGAACGCATTAGGCGCAAACAAAAAATTGTCCAAAGAAGCAAAGTTAGCAGTCCATAATGGAGTGCTTGTACCTACCCTAATATATGGAAGTGAGGCATGGAACTGGAATGGATGAAAGTAGACTGAATGCTGTTGAAATGAGATCCCTGAGGCGTATGTGTGGTAAAACCATATGTGATCGTGTGAGAAATGTGGATTTCCGCAAAGAGTGCAAGGCTGATTTAAGTGTAATGAGTAAGATTAAGAAAAGGATGCTTAGATGGTTTGAGCATGTAGAGCAAGCGAATAAACGAGCGGGCCATGTCAAGAGTCAGAATAATAGAAGAATATGTATGAATGTGAATGAGGCAAGAAGTGTGTGTCAAAACCGACTTGATTGGCGGTCCGTCTTCTCTCCCTACCCCTGCGTAAACGGCATGATGGTTAGTTAGTTAGTTAAAATAATTTTAAATAAAATTTATGAATTGGTGGGAAAAAGGGCACTAAAATGAAAAGATGCGTGTGTCACCCCTCATAGCACTCAAAGTTTTGTTTTGCATCTTTACATGCCAAAGGTCAAAAACATTTTTATTCCTGCTGAATGATAGCGAAATGTCAAATCCTGAAATATTCAGACTTGAAATGTTCAAAAACATAACATTTTTATATTCGAAATATTTTTTCAAGCTAGGCTTCTCTAAGGCTAGCAGACTTGTAAGTTTTTTCGTAAATTTACGACTTCTAGCCAATGGGCATATTGCATTTTGAAAATCCAATATGCCCATTGGCTAGAAGTCGTAAATTTACGAAAAAACTTACAAGTCTAAAGCTAGCCTTAAAAAATAATATACAACTAAAACTCGATTTTTGCGAAACATTCAGTATTCATTCTTGCCAGAAGGCTTAAAAAGCCCTGGACAGAGCATTTGTGCGATTTCGTATGAATGGCATTGAAGCCAAATCTAGGGTGAGAAAAAATTGCCGGGCAGCCATCTTGTATGACTAAATTTGTAATTGATTTGTATTTAAAGCTGTACATAAATAACTACTATTATTTTATTTTTGTGTTAATGCAGATATGACGGCTTATGATTTTTTTGTGTATTTGATGTGACAAGGAATGGGATAAGTAATTAAGTTTGTTTTGTATTTTTCATACAACTTCCCTCTCACCCTGCGGCTTCAAATTGTTCTCGAATTGCTCCGTCCAGGGCTTTTTAGGTCCATGCCAGAAGGTAACTGTATAGAGTGCTTAGGGGATTTTCGAATTGACAGGCGCTAGTTCTACATTAATGATTATTTTTTTCTTTTGGCAATACTCGCCCATTCAAAACATCGCGACAGGAGACGTCTGTCAGTTTGTCAGTTAGTAATTTATTGCTATTTAAGATTATTTCAGCACTTTTTAGATACTCCTACTAAAAACGGACCCACCTTTGCAGAATTTGACAGCTTATTCATTTCGCCCTGTGGCCAAAGAGTTCTACTGCAGTTTGACCTACAAATAATGGTTGCAATCATCATGTTTTGAATTACCTACAATACAGCACAGCAGAACAATACCCACCTGCCACAAATCAATACGCTAATTGTATTATTGTTGTAGAAATAGTGTTCAATATGATGTTCGTCAAGTGTGACTATTATTTTGTTCATGTGTTGCATTACATTCTCAACATTGTTTTTGATATTTGTGCAAGTGATGACTAAAAATCACTATGTTTTTGTTCTGATGATCTCATTTTCATTTTGAGATTTTTTAAACGAGTTTGCACAGTGCATAATAAATAAGATATTCTCAAAATGAATCCGAAGAAAATTTTAGAAGATAAAAATGTGATAACAAAAATTGTTAACAAAAAAATGATTAGGCATGACAGCCTGGCGTGGGATGCTCCTAAAGCAGGCCCTTCTCGTAATGATTCTGTTCAGCTCATGGATGCGCCTTATAATTGCTGTGAATCTTGCGATATAACTGACAATCGAGAGGGTTGTTACAATCAAAGTCAATCTCTTCCTGTTCCTGAATCAGAAGAGTTGGATTCTTCGTTGCAAGATTTGCTGTTCCCAATAGATTCCAAAGAGGACCTGAAACCGACCAACAGGAAACATAGCTCCATCAAACGGTGCATCCGGGCGGCTCTCACCAGGAAGATTGAAAATCCTTCCTTACCGCTTCCCAAAGATGGCTCAGCACATCCGTCGCCAACAAATCACTCCAAATATTACCACACCTTTACGGCTGCGAGCACCTCCCTGCGGCAGAGCACTGTGAGGGTGATGGATATATTTCGGCCTAAGCAAAAAGTGCCGAATGAAACGATTCAAGAGTCGGGTGGCAAGAATGCTGGTGTCGGGGTGCGCACGAGGATCAGACGTGCTGCTGACATTTTCCACCCCGGCAGTAGCAATAGTATCAATCGAAATCCCGTTACCAAAAATGAAATGGTCTGCAGCAACACACTCTTTCGGAGAGCGCGCGGACTTTCCATAAATGATCCTTTCCTGAACCAAATTAAACTTTCTACCGGAAAAGGATCAGAGAACTCTATTCTTATAGATTTTTTCAAGTATCACAAGTGTGTGGAATTGATGCCTACATCCACCAAGGTCGTAATCTTTGATTCTAAACTGCTTGTTAGAAAAGCGTTTTTCGCCCTGGTCTCCAATAGCATGCACGCTGCCCCAATCTGGGATAGCTCCTGCCAACAGTACACGGGAGTCCTGACAGTCACGGACTTAATTAAAGTTCTACAAAAGCATCATCTGTCTCAGAATATTCTCACCGACATAGAAGACCACACTCTGCAAAACTGGAAAGACTTACTGGAAGGATCTAGTATGCCCTTAATATCTATCAAACCAGACATGTCCCTGTACAATGCTATAGTGACCCTGACAGAAAAACACATCCACCGTTTGCCCATTATTGACCCAACCACCGGAGAGCTGTTGTACATCCTAACTCTCAAGTGCATTTTACGTTTTCTATTCATCTATATTGGCAAGCTACCTCAACCTTCCTACATAAATAAAAAGTTGTCTGAGCTGAAGATCGGAACTGTGGAAAACATCCAAATGGCTACTGAAGCCACATCTGTCATCGAAGCTTTGGAAATGTTCATTACCCATCGTATTTCAGCCGTGCCCATTGTAGATAGTTCTGATAAACTCAAGGGGATCTATTCAAAGTGTGACGTGATCAACTTGGCCATTGACAAAACTTACGATAACTTAGATGCTCCTTTGAAAGAAGTGATTACCCACCGAAATATTTGGTATGAAGGCATGCAGAAGTGCACTCTCGATGATACCTTCTACGATTTGTTGGAGAAGATAGTTCTCTCTCAGGTTCACAGACTTGTCATAGTGGATAAGCAAGATAAGGTGATCGGAATGATATCTCTGTCGGATTTGATGAAGCACATTCTCCAGCAGCCAGTGGAACCCATGGTTCACTAAAATCTCTTAATTTATTTTCATTTTTCCATTACAAACAAGTAAATGAACATAAGAATATCATATGAAATATTAAACGATACATTTGTACAGTCTTATTTTTGATATTTTACTTAAGAATGTTAAACTTACCCACCTATTTTTTAATACAATGCATATTTAAAATTTTGCAATATTAACATAGACACATTCCTTCCTTTCTACCTCTCAAAAACTCAAGTCAAAGATTGAAGGAAGATTCAAGAATGCAGGTATATTCTTCAGCTCTGATTTATCATTTATTTGTTTCTTCACATTTGTTGTTTTGTTTTACAATTCAATTATTAACCTTAGTATGTGTCGAGAATAAACCTGTCAGTATAATTATGTATGATTCATTCTTATCAACCATAATAGTATGTTTTGTTTTTATTCGCACACGTGTTTATCCATATGTTTTATGTGTCTTGACAATTTCCACCTTTACCTAGACGTCCTAGACCATGGTATACCACCTCTAGCGACAGATGTCTTTCTTTAGCTAAATTCGTGAGACAAAAACACAAGTTGTTTTTAATATATTTTATTATTTAGTCAGTTATATTATTTTTCAGTATATTTATTTTTAAAGAAGCTATAATTAATTGAACATACAATTTATAGTTCAGACCTGTTCTAGTGTCCTTCCCACCGAGCTATCGACCAACTTAATCTGATGTTCTCTAGCTAACTTCACGAAACACTGATTTAGTTTTCAACATTTGTATTATTATCATCTTTCTTTTAATAATTCTAACATTCTCACTTGTGACTTTAGATCGGCCTGTACGTCTACCGCCACTACCTGCATAGAAACGTCACGTCCATGAACTTCGATAATCCGGTCTACAGAAAGACCACCGAGGACCAGTTCTCGCTGGAGAAGAACGGCTACGCTCCGGGAAGCAAGCTGTACCCGAGCACAGTTGGCGAAGAGGTAAGAGCACTCACCACGAGGGACTGTTCGCAACCTCATATCAGATAATTATTCAAACCCCCCTCGTTATAAGTTTTAAGATAACCAACTTCAAATTTTAACACTTCATTTTACAGATTATAATCTTTCTTTCTCTCAATGTAATTTATTAAAAGCAAATTAAATGGGAATTATTGTAATAAATAATTTGTTGAAATTGACTACATAGCAAATTTATTTTCAAAAATTATTGAATATTATTTATTCAATTTTTAAATGGTTTTATATTTATAAATAAAATATCATTTTAATAATCATATTATAATAGATTTTAAGAATAATATTATGTATTAATCTACTACTAGAAGTAATTTATTATTGTTAAATAAAACCATAAATTCAAGTATTAAATTTTGTTTCGACGTAATATTATAACAGTAATTTATTTTCTCAACACATACACACATCTGCAAGATTGCATTTCGAAAAGTTTTTTTTTTTTTAACTAAACATTTATTGTATATATTTCTTTATTTTATATATTTCTTTATTTTATAAGATTAAAGTAATTATTACATATTGCCATACTCTAACTAACAAATATTTCACAATTTAATGTTTTTGATGTAGCTTGTAAGTGTGGTAACAGTAATTTTATTCAATCTTCTTAATTGGCACATTTGATTAGGTATTGAAAATCTTAAATCTGTATGAGTGTATAGAAGTACTTAGTTTAATATTGATGTTAAGAAATAATTATTTGAGGTGTGCCAAAAATTTTACCTAATCAGTATTAAAACGGTAGTGATAATTTTACTATGAAATTCGTAAATGCCAAATGATTTGTACATAAAATAAAATAATGTCGAATATTCTGACTAGCCAATTCTTTATGAAAATGGCACTCGACAACAAATTGTAGATCGCTCTATTTCAATTTTTGAGATAGATATGTATGTCTTTGACTTGGCTTATGTAACCATGTTTTCATAGGGACATTAAAAACAATTTTCTAAGACTTATTTCAATATCTCATTCAGGTACCAACTTGTCAACTGTCAGTTGTTTATTCTTTGCAAAAAAACTTTCTGAAACACAATTTTCAACGAATCATATGTTTTCAATTTCTTACATGCTTTTTCTATTGAGGGTAATACTAACAAATCGGTGAGTCTATAAATTAATTTTTAATTTTTAATAAAAGTTTATTTTGTTTTATTGTTACCTAACACTACCACTCATTCACATTTACAGGGCATTGCACAAACTAAGCAGAAAATTGAAAATATAATTCATGTTAAAGACACAATGACATTCTTGCAGAAATGTTTTGTTTATTTGTTGTTTTTTTCATATGCTAGACAGTTTACATTAGACTTTGAAATCTGATTTCTTCTGACCTGACCATAGATAATATTACATATTATGATAATGGTGAAAATGTTTTCCACTTTTGCTAAGAAACTAATGAAGTGTTTTGTTGTTCTAGGCACAGGAGCCTCTCACGACTCCGGGGACGAATGAATATGTATAGTAAGGCAGTAATTCCAGCACGCAAGTGAAAAGATTTCGAGCGGTCATTACGAAGTGAAGTACAGTTTACAACATCCACCAGACCCAGACACTTTGATACGTTCACATGATTTGTGCGCTGATTTTGGAACGACTAGTTGTTTTCCATCTTGTTATACAATTCGTATACTATGCCAAACTGCTAATAAGCTCTTTAATTAATTATCGATGAATTGAAATATTGTGTCTAGTGCAAATAAATATATTTTTACTTGTACGCAAATGTCATTCGGTGATGTTTTTAAACAATGTTCCTTTAGTAATTTTTGTTTATTATTGCATAATTCTGCATTTTCTTACTGCTTCGTTTTGCATATCCATATTTATTGTGTTTTTACCAAAGGTACTGATAATGTAATTCAACCGGCTATAATAAGACCATTATGCTAGCTACCACTACCAAGTGGAGGCATACCTTATACTTTTCAAGTATATTAACCCATTAATCCTGTGAACATCGTCCAGTGAGAACATAATATTCAAGTAACATTTATTTTATTCCCTTCGTTAAGTTCAAAAGATGTTTAGTTTCAAATAACAAACACAAAAAATAATGTTTGACGGTAGCTCTAGTACGCACCGAGTTCTGTGATCTACCATTAAATTTTCTGTTATTATTGTTAATTTTGTAGTGAATAAGTCTTTTTATTTTCTGGGGAACATTCTAGGGAGATCTGCACAAAAGGCGACATGTTGCAAGATTTTTAACATAATTTGATATTGCTCAATACTATAGTAGATCTCTTATATTTTTCTTAACCATTGATGATTCTAATTTGTTTGATAATAAATAAATTTTAAACTAATAAATTACCTATTTGAGTAATTTTCAAGTGAAAAAAAAAACTTTATTTCCATAACATTCTGAATTATTTTAACATTGCCAACTAATTGTTTTTTCGCAAAGCTGTTACTTCTTGTTTTTATCCCTTTACAATATCATTTTGAAAATGTGAATAAAGTTAAAGCTTCTCAAAGGGCGTAATATGAGGCTTACTGTAAATAAATTTAAATAATTCAGAACAAAACTTTACATAAAACTGACATTATTCTGTTTTTATTTATGTTTTTGTTAAAAATTTAATATATTAAAGACATCTTTAGATATACTAATTAATATTATCTACATCAAATCCATTTGTATTTCATGAATGTTATTATCATAATTACTTTGTATTCAAGTGAAAAAAAGTTTTTACTGGATTTTAGCATCAATTTTAGTACTACCAGCCTAACAGTCTAGTACAAATTGTCGCAGTTTTGAAACTTATTTGAAAGTATCGAAACTATATTTTCTTTAAAAAAAAACACTTATTTATGTATCATTAAGATAAGTGAAAATCCAATGTTATTAAAAAGTGTGCGTGTGTATGTGTGTGTGAGTGTGATTTGGTATGTCTCATAACATTATCATGAAAAATTATTTAGATGTAAATTTTAATCCGGCCAAATTTCACAAAATATTAATTGAACATTTTAATTAATTTTACATTCAAAGTACTGGATACTGCATGACCCCGCTACAACTTAGATTGCTGGTATATTTATATGAATATATTATTATATTGGAAAAATCATTTTGTAAATATAAAAGTAAATGGTAAAATTAAATACTGTGTACTTCATTTATTGCTTGTTTAATTTACCCAATATATTAACCTTCTACACGGCTGTAACCTATTTGATCCATCGGCGGCTATCTCTGCATGTTGTGATCCATGAAGTTTCACTAAAACATTGTGTCAAAACGTGCCGCATGATGGGGATAAATCGCATCTAAAAGGTGATTAAAAAGTATAAAAATAATTGTTTTGTTTACATGGAGGCCTTCATATATTATGTACATCCATTGGACAGGCATCAACTCAAGATGCTGCAGTATCAATTTCCATGCTTATAATAACACTTTTAAACTCCTATAAAAAATATGATTGTATTTATTTAAAAAAAATGGTAAAAATGACATTGCGGGCTGGAAATGTTCCTTGGGCCAAGAATTAAAAACTAGAATAGCGTACAGAAAAAAGTGTGCAAGTTTTATGGCCCCCAGTGTCCACAATCATAGCAAAACAAAAGGACGAGGCAGTTAATAGAACAATGTTCTATTTCCTCGACTGGTTGGAGCCTGGCACTAGTCTTGATTGTTAATGAATAAACCATACCCTCATAGCACTGAGGGCAACGTAGCAATGTTACATGCATATATTATAATTATTATGTGTGTACATTTTCATAAAAAAATTATGCATTTTACAAATATGTAGTGGCTTGCACGCCCTTTATCCTAAATTCATCAGGAATGCTGGGTTCCCACCTTATCCAAGGTACACAGTCTATTTCATAGAACGAATAGTGAAGTCGATTCAACTTTGAATTTCTGTCCTATTTAATAGATTCTATGAAATATATATAAATAGATGTGAAAGTGTAACAATTCCTTTCCATTTTCAAACGGTTCATTCTATGAAATAGATCAGATGATAAGATTCAGGTAAGCCTAAAATTCACAGTTCTGATTATTTTTCTTTGTTGAAATTAAGAACTTGCTCTCGCCTCAAGGACTTACAATGAACAACATGATGTCTTTAATTGTTGAAGACAATATTAAATTTTAGTCATGTATGATTGCAAGATTCTACCCATCTATACCTATACTTCTCGGCAAGGAAAAAGTCATGGGTTTAATTCCTAGACACGACTGAATCTTTTTCTCTTTCACGTCTTTCGTTTGAGTATCGTTAATTTATGTTATTCCACTATAAAAAATATTCACCCTAGGTTTGTAAAAAAGTCAATCGATGTTGCACAAAATAAAAATGTTTAGTTTCGGTAGAATCTTACATTCATACATGAAGATAGCAGCCAAAATGTTTGAATAGATTGTTCTCCATATCGTCTGTAGGCAGCAAAAGCCAGCAAAACAAAAAGATTTTTTTTTTGTAATTCGGCAACGAAACATACACGATACTTTACACGCACTACAATAATAATCAAAAATGCAAAATTATAATGTTTATTTATGAAATGAGCGTGCGTCGTGCATGGATGGGTTCGAATTTGCGAATTCCAAATAGGTACTTAATATTTATTAGCACTGGCAATTAAAGTTAATACGTCAAAAAGACCATAGATAAAGCCGGTTAGACGCACAAGAAATACGGACGTGTCAAATTTTGTGTTTTTAATAACCCTTAATTTCTGAAAGTTCAGTCTCAGAATGGGTAAGTAGTAATAAAAGCGAAGTTTTATAATTAATTTAATGATTCTTTATATCATACATTGAACTAGAAAAAGCCTCACGTATAAAGGCTGAATGTTACAGTTTGCTAATCTATCGCGATATTATCAGCTCCTACCCACTTTACTTATAAAAACGTTCGATTCATTCGTGAAAATCACCTTGTATTGTGAAATAATATTTTGTTTGTCAGCATATTAATCTGTTCCATACGTTATGGAAAGCGATAGCAATATTAGGTATATCTACCTATTTGCTTATTACGCCATGTTTTGATTGTTATTAATCAAAACCTATAATATCAGCAGAGCATTGCACAGTATTGATGTCGATGTTACTTGTTTGTTTTGTTTTTCTAACATTATTGTTTTGTTTTCAGCGGTTTCAAGCGGTACTTCGTTTATCCTCTCTTCCATATTCGCAGTTCTGCTATTTTCCGGAATGCAGATGTATAGAAATTGGTTTGCTGAGTCACAGCTGCATACAATCCTAGGCGGATATTTGGGATCTGTTCTGTTCCTTCTAATTTTGACTGCGATTGGAAATGTGGAAGCGTCTATGTTTGGCAAAGCATTCCAGTTAAAATACCCTGAAATAGTCCTGTGCCTTCTCATTTCTCTGGTGGCGTCAGGAATGGTCCACAGAGTCTGTGTTACTACTTGGTATGTTATTTTACTCAGTTCCATGACAAAAAAGAATGGTCCACAGAGTCTGTGTTACTACTTAGCATGTTATTTTACTCGGTTCCATGACAAAACAGAATATTGAAGGAAAGTGAATAACAAAAAAACCTACATCTAACCCTGAACTAAATTGACCCAACCTAACCTATTATTTTATTGTGCTCTGTTTTGTCAATGTTTTATCCAGTTACCATTTTTCTCCTACGTATCTTTGATTTCAATCTTCTTCAAGAAAATCAACAAGCTTACTGTGAAATCTTGCTCCATTGTTCTTTAAATGAAGATGAAACCAATGATTAACATTAGAAAACTCTGGGAATTATTAATTAGTACGCTGATTGATCAAGTCAATGAAGATCTATGCAATTGATTGAGATTTCTCATGGCTTGCAAACAAGAAAGTGAAAAAGATACAAAATCTGCATGCCTTTGTAACCATAACACAGTGGCGAAACTATAGGGTGGCAGGGCTGGCGAAACTATAGGGCGGCAGGGCTGGCGAAACTATAGGGTGGCAGGGCTGGGGAAACTATAGGGCGGCAGGGCTGGCGAAACGCCACGGGCCCCGCGGGGCCGTGAGCTCAGAAGTCAGAAGTAACCCAACATTTTTAACAAAATTTAGTTAAAATTATAAATTTTATTTTATTTTATGACGACTGGAAACATATTGTAGACGCCATAGAAAGACACGAGACATCTCAAATCTTAGATTCGTGTTTAATGTATCAACAATGGCGGCTACATGGAACACTAAATAAAGAGCAAAAATTCATGATCAAGAAAGAAAAATCTTTTTGGCGCCAAGTACTCTTTAGACTCCTTGATGTTACTCTGACACTTTCAACGTGTAATTTAGCCTTTCGTGGCCACAGAGAAAAGGCAGATTGCAATGATCCAAGTTCCCGAGGAAACTTTTTGAATATTGTTGAGTTATTAGCAAAATACGATCTGATTTTACACGAGTTGTTAAGTAAATCAAAGGGCCATGTAAAATACTTAAGTTCAAAAATACAAAATGAGCTCATTTCTATTCTGGTTCTAAAAATAGAAAATGCACTCATAAATGAAATAGATGCTGCACCCTTTTACTCAATCATATTCAATACAACTCAAGATATTTCAAAAACAGATCAAATTTGTGAACTTTACCGTTATTGTATGATCGAGAAAGACGAAAATGGAATCCCAAAGGTGCTTGTCATTAAGTCATTTTTAGGATTTCATGAAGTTAAGGACCAAACTGCCTTAGCAATGTCCAACCAAATCCATAAATCACAAAAATATACCTCTAAAAAAGTGTCGAGGACAAGGATATGATGGTGCTAACACAATGAAAGGCACTTATGGTGGAGTTCAAAAACTCATAAAAGATATCGAGCCAAATGCCTTATATTTTCACTGTGCTTCTCATTACTTAAATCTAGTACATACTTAATGATGCAGTAAGAGAGTTTATTTGTATGCAACATTTTTTGAAACAGTTCAACAAATTTATAATTTTTTTGGGCATAGTATCAAAAGATGGAATATCTTATCAAGTTTTATATCTGATAAAGAAGGTGAGTCTTTAACTTAGATAACATTAAAAACATTGAACCCTACTAGATGGTCAGGACGTTATGATGCTATTTTTGTTTTAAAAGTTCGGTTTGTTGAAGACAAGACATGCTACGTAACTTGGCTATTATGTCTATTGAAAATTCAATGGCCTGATATTTAAACTTTGATGACGTTATTGATACTTTTGCGGAACAGAAAGCTCGGAGAAAAGAATTTTTTTCATAAATATCTTCTAAAGTTTATTACTAAATTGTTTTTTCATTATACCTACATATTTAATACCTATGCTTTTGAAAATAAAAATGCACACAATATTAGTAATACTGTTGGGTAACTTATTAAGTTATTTATAAAAAATAAATTACAACGCGACTGTGATTTTTACTAGGGGGGCCCCATCCAATAAATTTGCCACGGGCCCCCGATGGTATAGTTTCGCCACTGCCATAACAAATAATACATATTGTTGGCAAGTGATCTAATTTAATACATAAGGAAGACACTTTTACTGGTAAATATACAGACAAACGATATGCCTTTAATATGCATTTTTAATAGAAAAAAAAACACTTTTTATCAGTTAGATAACAATGAAAAGTGAGTACAAATTTCAGTTTCCAGAAACAATGCAATTTTAATACCTGCTTTGTAAAAAAAATGGATAATTGGATGTCTTTTCTTCACGGCGTGTTTTGACATAATAATATTAAAATAGTATTTTATTTGTTTTTTAATTAAACTTTTTTAAATTTTTTAATTTAGGATCATAGGTTCGTAGTTTGGGTTAAATAAAAGAATAAAAAACTAGCCTTAAAACTTAACAGAAATAAAAACTGCCGCCAAGTGAAAAAACGATTTTAATTTCAACAAAATAACTGTTCAAATGCATTATTTTATATTTCTGGAAACTGAAATGCTTACTTCTCATTATTATCTAACTGATACAGTGTTTTTCTATTGAAAGTGTGTATTAACCGTATCCTTATTTTCTGCATATTTACCCTTTCACCAAATATTACATTGCAAGATTTAGATGCAAGTTGGCATCCACTATACATCACTGTTTCTTCATCTTGACTACAAAGCAGATGGATCTGTAGCCGGGTGGTTAAGTTCCTTGTCTTTGGATTCAGAGGTTACGGTTTCGATACCCCGTGGGCACAAATACAAATTATTTGTGTTTTTTCTAATTTTTTAAAAAACATATTTATTTATAAAAGATTTATTACTTCAACGGTGTCAGCCTAAGATGAAAACCTATCGCAGAGTAGACCGTCCTGTGGGATGGTACGACGCTCTGTGGGAACTTGCTTGCATGGGGCGAGTATAAAATTTATGTTTAGAGTTGACATAATTCAATATGTCGTTTGAGTGAAAGTACTATGAAATAATACTAGATAGAACTCCCTTAATTTTTGATGATGATAAGTAAAGGAATCCAATCATTCATTCATAAGGCGTTGGGTCAAAGGATCTCCCTCAAACGGCCTCCCATGCAGCTGTTGTGCAGGCGCACCCACTACCAAGAACCCAGGCAACCCTTCTAAGTCACCAAACATATTCAAAAATATATTTGAGCCATGCTCGCTTTCGTTTTGATTTTGAGGCAGTATTCATACCCTCTTTCTAAATTATGTAACTACAGACATTTTGTAAATATTTAATTGCGTGTTTTGAAATACACATCTTCTTTGTCACATTGTCTTTTAAAAAGACTCATCGTACAGTATCCCCATATTTCACATAAGCCCTAAAGTTTCTCTCATAGCTCTGTGTCAGCAATGTTCTTTGCAATTGTTGATAATTTGAATATTTCTATTTCAGCTTGATCTTCTCCCTCGTGGGGCTATACTACGTCAACAGAATATCCCAGAAGGAGTATGCAGCTCCCATACAGCACGTACCGCAATCCAAGAAGAAGTCTCACAAGTCATAAATAAATCTAATTAACATTATTTTGTCAAAAGTGCCAGTCACAAACCTTCTAAATGGACATTCCTAAAATATTGTAAAATTGAAATTCCATACAACAGTCTTTGTGCTGTAATATAAATGGTATTCCACGTTTAAAAGTTTTTTTATACTTTTTGAACTACAAAGTGCACAAGAATGAAAATTGTATTATAATGTCTTTTTAGGGGAAGTTGTCGAGAAATAAACATTTATAATAAAAAATACTTTTAACCAAATTAATTCTTTTAACCCATTATGGCCTTCCCTCATTATTTAAGCCTCTCAACAAAATGTTTATTTTTACTTAAATAGTAGTATGCATTGCCATCTTGCGGATTTTTTTTTTTTTAAATTTAAAAAAATATTTAATTTGTTTTATATTAAAAAAAATTAATTTGTACTAAATAAATACAAAACAAAGATAGGTAATTTTTACTACATCAGGAAATTCAGGACAAGTCCACACAACAATTAATTCAGTTGCTGTGGTCAGTTTTGGATAAAATAACTTCAGGTGGGATGGTTAAACACTCAGTGCCGATGGGTTAATACACACCAACTAGACTTGTCTGCAATATCTAAGTTGTTCTATCACATTCTCTACAAAAACTTCGAATGAGTTGGGTTAACACTTCAGTTCCGATGGGTTCATCACATTCTCTATTATTGGCTCCTATACAGAGATGTGCAAAATGGGTACCCAAACCATTTGAAATGCAAAATGGAAATGGGTCAAAACTTTTCCATTTTAAAATGCAAAATGGGTTTTAGAAAAGCATTTCAAATGCAAAATGCAAAATACCTATTTTCAAAATGCAAAATGGTTTCTCAGGTCAAACAATTAAAATAATTATAGAATTTTTAAACAATTTTGTCATTTAATAATGGACATCAATGTAGAACAAACATATTACATGATGGTTAATCCAAAAACACCACGACTACAGATTATGAAACCACAAAATTTGCGCGGGACTAATGTTGCCAACGTAAAAACATAGAAACTGCTATCCAACATTTAATATTACAGCGTAATGGCCCCATGTTCAGTACCTATTTGAATCAGTATTTTTTTGTAATGGTATCACGTACAAAAAATACTGATTCAAATTGCCAGGGCTCCTACCAGGGAGCAACTTGACAAATGTAAATTATCTCTCATAGCGAGGATATTTGTGGCTTATGAAAAAAAGACGAGTGGAGATAGTAGGAAGAATGTTGCAAAAAAGCATTTAAAATGGAAAATGCATTGAGAAAAGCATTTAAAATGCAAAATGGAAAATACCCATTTTACATTTTGCATTTCCATTTGAAATGGATTTATTTGAAATAAAGCACATCTCTGCTCCTATATCATATTTACTAAATCTAAACTATTTACTTCAGATATCAGTGTTAGCTAACATATGTATTATTTTATCAAAAATTATTATTTCTTATCCATAAGTATCATTGAATCGCTGACAGCCCTGAATTGTTAATGCCAAGTTGCGATGCATACTGAGCTACTCCAAGTACAATTAATTTTGTAGTTAACAATAAACTCACTATTGACTATTATCATAGACACCTCACACTTCAAATTATGACAGGTCTTATACAAGCCTAGTATAAATTAGTTCAACTATTGTTACACTGGTATATATTTCTTTTAAATTATGCACTGTCTTACTGCACTTATATTAATAACTGCATCACTTGCAATAGTGTTTTTGTGTATACATTAATTGTTCTTTAATTTATTGCTATTATTATTCTGATTACCACTGTACGCTTTTAATTCGATTATCACTGTATTGTAAAAGCCAGTTTATGGCGTTTGAATAAATAAATAACTTTGGATGGGACGGGTTAACACTCCAGTTCCGATGGGTTAGTACACGCAAACGAGACATTTCTGAAATATCTAAGTGGTTTTTTATATCACATTCTCTACAATTTAGGAGATCCTAGAAAAAGTATCGATCTGTATTTAAATTAAAATTTTAGTTTAGTACTTTTATGGATTTGGGTATGCTGAGTTACTATGTAGAAATTTTGATTAAAATATTTTCGAATATATAGCGATTTAAACAAATTCACACGGCACCTTTATTTTCGCCCGGAGACAGTGTAGCGCCAGCGCAAAAAATACCCACCAAAAATGTGTTAAGACTCAATTAACTAGAAACCGAAAGCTTAAAGTGATAAAAAGTTATACTACCAAATTGACTCCATTTTCCCGCTTGTACTACGAGTTTCCGGACAGTGTGTTTCTTTTAAATATTTTACTGCTCTAAATATAGGTCTTCAGATAAAAGTAGATTCTTAATCTCATTCACAATTATGCTTTTTTCAGACAAAGTATTTCTTTGTAATAAATGAATGGGGCGAATTTGTACCGAAGGAGAATAAACTGCAAAGAATAAAAAATCATAATTTATTTGTCCAAAAACTATTAGATATTAAAGGATTACATTATTAAAAAATCAAGTTAATATAATAATCATATTATAAAAACCTACATACTTTTAGTGAAATAAAATGTTAAAAAACGCATAAAATAACACAGGAACCCTGACTCATCCAAAAAAAACATAAAATAAAAAAGAAATGTAAACAATTATATATAGGAATTTTGGGGAATTTATATGGAATGTTATAATATTAACTTATTTTCGTAAGTAGAAATCAGATAAGGTCATCAATTTGTTATTTTAATTCTATAATGCTTGACATAATTTAGTAAGTCGAATTTATTCACATATTTATCATTAGTAGAATTAACCCATTATAATGCAACACATGGGCCCAGGTTCCAGAACAATATTTACAAAACTCTTCACATTAGACAATTCTTTTCATATAAATAATTTAGATCTTCAATATCAATAAATTCTAATAAATATTTATAAATAATAATTCAAAATTTAAAAAGAACTAAATCTAGGCATACATTTATAAACATATTTAATAATAGAAACAGGCAGTGCTGTCGTCCAGGGTTTCCGGAAACCCTTGTTTAAAATAAAAATATTATATCCTACAATAATTTTATAGCTTTAGCTGCATGGTTGTATTTTTTTATAACTATGAACAATGTGCAGCGGAAGATTTTTTTAGGAGAAACTGGATGACACCACTGAAAACAGCTGTTGGAATTATAAATTAAATTCGTGAGATTCTATACAAAAGGTTTAGCTTGTAGCATTTACCTTCCTGTCCACAGTAAAATTTATTTCAGATGACACAAAAATATGGGCGAAACGTTGAGTTGTGATTTCTTTCTCTTCTTCTTGTGAAAGAGGTAATAACAGAGCTCTCGTCAGCGGGACTGCACAAGTTTTAAAAACCTTTTTTGTACAGAATATTTTAACACAATTATTAATTGATTAGATTTGACTAAATAATAAAAATAAATCCATGGGTAGAGAGTACGTTGTTGGGTTTAATAAAGAGAACTTTACTTTGGCATTTCCAGAGATCCCGGACGGGCGCTAACAGAGTTGCCGTGTCCGTGGAGCCTCAACTTGAAATCTGAAAAATATATACTTGCAAATCAATGAAACAAAACAAATTATAAATAATATAATTAATTAGAGCATGAATGACACATTAGAAAGGTACAAACTTTATAATTGGTATTGGTTAATTAGCCCCTAGAACCAAAATGTGTAGTAATATTTAGTCAGTTTTCCAGCAACAGTAAAAAAGATAATATTACAGAAGTCTTTCTTTCAATTTTTTAATTTATCTTCTAATTTTGAGATATTTTCGACTATAATAACTTTTCTAGAGCAGTAGTATCCAAAGAAGAAAAATTATTAACGATTAACAAATATTGCACTTTTGAAGTACAGTGGGGATATTACACGTTTTGCAAATATGTGCGATGAAACCCACATGTAAGGTTCGGTTTTCCATACAACATGTTTCGTTTTAACAGAGAAATTGCAAAATGGCCCCGATTTATTCCACAAATTTTAAGGTTTTCTCAAATAAGATTTTTTTCTGGTCCCTTGGAAAAACTAAAAAGAGTTTGACTGTATAGAGGTTTGATAAATGATTAATACTTCAACGGTGTTAGTTCGAGATGAAAACCTTCTGCAAAGTGATACAGATCGTCCTTTGGGATGGTCCGACGTTTAGTGGGGAATCAGCTTGCACAGTGCAGGTGTAAACTGTGCATCCTAAAGTTTAAGTTTCGACATACGGAATTCAATACTTCGTTTGTGTGATAGCGCTACGAAACAGTACATGGTTTGCATTATCAATCGTCTTCTGTCTTCGGGTACTCAAACAAAAAGTGACGTGACCACTTTTCTGTGTATTGAGTTTGGTGCAGAGTAATTAGCAAATATTGAAGAAGAAATTACAGCTAGCTTTGAAAGTAATTTCCTGTGCAAAATTATATTATGGCAAAAATTCATCAACAATGTTCAATGTGACTTAAAATTAATTAATTAGAGGCTTGCTATTTTTTTGTGCATAGCAAAATTTTTGTACTTTTAAGGCGTTTCAGGTGAAAGTAAAAGGATCTGTTGCCGATACTTATTATCATTTTCTCTATAAGCACACTGTCGTTTTGAGTGTACAGAGTATACTGTTTTTATCAGAGCTTTAAAATAGACAGTTACATAGTTGAAATGTCTAGATAATCGATCTCCATTATAATACGACATTTAATTTATTAAAAATCTTTTTTTTCTTGTTTATTTTTGACCGTACCGTTATCGCCTTACAGAAGGCATCTTCAACACATCAATAAATCCACCTGAAGACATATTAAAGTATAATTTTCAAGCAATAAGACAAAATAAGTCATAAATGTACACTATTGTATAGAGCCAATAGTGTTCATTCCTGATATGTATGTGTAGATGCTGTATAAGGGGTGTTAAGGTACGTACGGTATGATTTTTGTAGAAATTATTTTTTTAAATTCAAATTTTCACCAACAATTTTACTCCAAATAATGTCAGGAATCACTGGTTAAAGTAAGTCAAGTAAAACCTGAAAATACCATAGATTTACTTTAAATTGTATCAGTCTGAAGATGCCTGTTGTAAGGCAAAAACGGTAGGGTAATAAAATAAACAAGTGAAAAAAAGATATAAAGGGTTTAACCCCTCAGGAGATTGGAGTGTTTCCAATTTGCAATAAAATCCAAATAAATGGAATATTTCCAAACATATCTGAAAACTTAATACTGTTTTTGAAAGGTGACAAAATACACTTTCAAATTTTATTAACAGAAATAAATAATTCATAAGTGGCTCATTTTACGTTTTTTCATCTAAACACTGAACTAAAATTACAAAAGAACACATTTTATTAAAACATATTTTTAAACACTTTTTCGCTGTATCATATGAAAAAAAAATACAAAGTTTGATAATTTTTTTCTCAAATTACTGTCGGAAACATTTGTTTCAAAGAGGTGTACATTATAATTATTTTCTGGTAAACTTCTAGATTTGAACACAAAGTGCGGTGTTTTCTATTTAAAACACCGTTTAGATCATATTTCTCACCATGACACAATGATTTCTATCAACCATAAGAGCTGTTCCCAAAAGCGAACAATTTAGCCTGAGGGGTTACTAAAATTAAAATAATCAATTTAATATTTTAAACTATTGACCAATGATCGAAGATTAGATTTTAAAAACTGTGGTGGCTGATTGCCAACACCTAGTTTGATCTTTTTAGGCATCATCATCTATCATCTTTAGGCAAAATGCCAAGCTTAGACTTGTGTGTCAACATTTTCCTTTATCAGATCCATAAAAAATCAGCAATAATTATATAGCACTAAGAGTCTTGTTTTCTGAATGCGACTACAGTTTCAATTTGGTTTTGTATCATATTGCACACCGCAAAGCCCAAAATTAATAATAAGTTGTAACATGAATGGACTAGTTAAATGATTACGAAATTTAAAAATATAATATAGATAAATTATATTATTAGGCCGAATTGTATGATTCTAACGACTGATTTGGCTTCTTATTTTATATCTAACAAGCCCAGATCACATGTTATATATAGCCAATGAAAAACTAAGTTGTATTATCCGGTTAAAACATGAAAACAACAATTATCCAGTCATAACTACAAAAAAGAGAGAGAGACCAGAGATTACAGCAAACCTATATTGGCAGACTTGAAACTAATGAGTATAACCTGAATTTAAAAAATTGCATTACCTAGATAATATGCCACTCAACTTTAGTAGATTCCTTAATAATTTTCCAATTAAGTAAAATACAGTACTCTCACTCACCACAAAAACCGGGCATGTGTCCAATTTTAGTGAAATAGTACACACATATAAAATATGCAAAAAAAATAAAAGAAGTAGTTTGTAAAAAAAACAAACACCGCTATAGATCATTAATAAAATTTCCATTTTTTCATTTAAAGTTAAGTCGTTTTTTAATGTTTACGCTTGTAGGAAGACTCCATTTTATAAACGTATTTAAACAAAAACGTCGCAGAACGAAACGAACGAACCGAAAGAATCACTTGCGACAGTTGCTAAAATGTACAGTGGACTAACCAAAATGTCAACAACAATAATTATAATTAACTGTGGAAACTGGTAAAATGATCAGCGATAGCAAGCTAGACGGCAGTATAGTAACTGAGTGTGTAAAAGAGAGATAACACAACCTGTCTGTGTACAAAACTTGGCAAGTTTAGACACGCGGTGAACTACTGAATTTGACGTATGAACACCGGCGAATTATACAACTTGATTTTGTGCTTAAAAATAATGTCGGAATATAGTAGTTATTGGATAATCGAGCAGCTGATTACTGTACTTAATTTAGTTATAGTGAAATATCTACATTTAACAATGTATGTAAGGCACAGACAACACAAGGAAACTATTTGCAATAAGTAGTTTATTAGCAAATCGAAACTTGAATTTTTTAACAATAACTAGCCAAAATTTTAATTAAATAATTTGTTCAATTTGCCAAAAGGTATAAATATCTATATATTTGTAAAAGGACGGCATATATTTACAACATTCAATGATATGACAAAAACAAAGTGTGTCAATTGGAACAGATAGTATGTTACTTAATAATGATTATTTTTCAAAGGTACAGGAAATGACAAGCGTTTATTATTACAGGTGGGGTAATTCATTGATCTATGTAATTATTGTTCATTGTATTGGGCAAACCATAGTACGACGTCAAAACACACGTCAATGTGTTTAATGTCAGCAATAAGGCATGATATAAAATAACATAATATTGAATCCAATTCACAGAAGGCACTTTTCAATAAAATGCTATTATGAAATTTCTTATTTTCTAAAATAAGATTGTTTTGAAAACAATGAGAGATAAAAAAGATGATCAATCATGATTCCAAAATAATATGTGAATGTGTGTATCCATAATAATGAGGAAGAATCAATAACACAGCAGACAGATTGAGGACATGGCTGGAAAAATGGTCTAGTCTAAAAATCATGGTTTTAACAAAATATGAATTGTTTGCACATTGTTGAAATGCATGTTAAAAGGAAAAATGTTAATAACACAAACATTAAGTCTAAAATACACAGTACGAAAATGTAAATCAGAATTATGTTGTTTATTACCTCCACCAAAGCATTATTCCCACTTGTTAATCGACAATGCCAGATTCTAGATCCAGACCAAATAAAAAAAGGAATAAAGTCATCTTTAATTAAAGAAAATAAGCTTGATTTAAAAAAAATAAATAATGTTAGATAGACCAAACAACGTTCAAACCAAAATATTTAATAATAAATAGCTCTTAAATAAATTATATTATTTTTTAATTTGAATAAAAACGATTTAAACTATTTGTACAGCACCATTGTGTTATATCTATGATGCATGTTCCATTGCTATGAAGTTTAGTGCCTACTTTATTGAACAAAGAACACGAAATGAACAGTAAATGGTATATTCTAAATTGAATTCAACATGTAACCAATATGTTAATAAATTAATTTTTATTGACCAGGTAAATTGTACAAGCAACTTGATTTGTTAAATAATATTCTTTTACCTGGGTCCCATAGAATTGGGTTTAATGACTGCATTTTAAATAAGCATTCAAATAATTGAAAATAAGGCCACTATAAAAATGCTTGTTTAAGAAATAAATATGGAAATAATACCGATTGTTCCACATGGATTAATAATATAGAATAATAAAGCAATTGCACAAAGGATAATACATTAAATCATTTATAAACCATAACCAAATGAGACAAAAAAAAATTCTAAGGAAGTCATAAACAAAAATGCACAAAGAGACACACAGAAGAATCACATAATATAAAAAAAACGATAATTTATCTTATCTGATGTTTATAATATGTAATACATAAATGAGTAATTACAACTCACTCTCCAGTTGAACTATAGCTTAATGTTTTATCTGATTCTGATAACAGCATCTATAAAATATGTATTCATACATTGCCATGAGAAAATCATAATTCTTGAAAAAATTAATATTCATCCTTATCTAAATGAATCACATCTTTAAAGTTTTCGGAAAACATTCCTATATCAAAGGCTGCTTGTGGTTTCCTTGTGTCGGTTTATAAATAAAATAATGACTTAAGTGCCATGTTACCATGCTAAACCATAATTGGAATATAATCAGAACTTAACCACAAAGATTACAATGGGTGATATTTTGTGGTGCTTTATAGAATTATTTCAATAATTAGTCTAAACTTTAAACTCTGAACCATGGGAATAACCAGCTTAATATCACATTCTGGATTTCTCACTCTTTAATAATAACATAACAATAATAATATTGGCTATTTTACCCTTAAAACTAAACTAAAGAGTCGAATACCTCTTCACTAAGGCCACAGAAAAAGAGGAGACGCCATTCGATAAGCAATTTTTCTTTTCGCAATATCTATAAGGGATTTATAAAATCTATGAATTCTGCAGAGTCAGAGGATCACAATTACTATTATTTATCCTATTAACTCCGAAATAAATTGTATAAATTTATTCACAAAAGCAAGATGAAATGAATTTCTAAGATGGAGCGTCTCAAACACTGTCAGGTCTCAAACGAATAATTTAGAGAGACAAAACAAACACTGACACTGTGGGAATGAAAAGCTACAATTAGGTAATATTAATATGGTCCAACACAAAAAAGGAAATGTTAGTTAGGAGAGTGAGATTATTTATTTTTGATTAAATTACTTTTAGAATATGGATTTTGCAGAATCCTTGGTGTGGTCTCCATGACTCGCAGCAAGAGCTCATCCAAGTAGTTCTCCAGGTCCTTGACCTTCTTCTTCTGGCTGTCCACTTCATTCTGCAGACTCCACGCCATCACCACCAGATCCTCTCGACTCTTGGCTTCAAAGTTTTGTACAATGTCCTTTGGCAACTTGGTGTACGCTGGGTTCAATTTTACCTCATCGATTATACCTTCCTCTCCAATGATGATTCTTTCGCCGAGTGACTTTTTCGATTTCTCTTTTGTAAATTTCTTGAAGAATTTTGGGCTATCGGTTTTTTCTTTCAAAACAGTGGTGAGGTTTTCAACACTTTTGTTGTTTTGGGAAGACATTTTTTCTTTTTCTATAAGGATTTGACTTTGCACTTTTCCTTTGAGAAGCTTTTGAGACCATTCGTCTTTGCGTACAATCTCGGGTGCTTTAGGTGCATGCGTAATTTCTTCCAAGCCTAGTCGAACAGGTTTTGGGGGAGGAGATTTCTCAGGAGCTCCGATGCCACCGCTGGTGGAGCGACGCAATAGTTCTCCACCTCCCAAGTTTTCCAAGGAAGCGTTGGCTGGAGAAGGGATGAACTTATTGACCCTGGGAAGGGTACTGTTATTATTGACATTTAGAGAACTGCCGGAGCTCTTGTGAGAGAGGTCGTCAAAAGCAAACTCATCTTCATCCTCACTGATGACTCCGGGATCCGCCTGCCCCACGGCCTGGCTGGACTTACCGTGGAAGGGACTACTGGGGACAGGTTTGCCGGTGTTCTGTAAACTTAAAGCACTTCCTCCCAGAGAAGATGTATCACTTTTTTTCTCCTTTTTATTTAGATGCATCTTGGAACCTAGATTCTTGGCAAACTTTTTCAATCCTTTGCGTTTTTCTAAGCTTCCGATACTAAGAAGACTGCCACCCATATTTTGTGCTGCTAGAGATAATTGGCCCATAGAAGATTTGTATTTTTCCTTCTTACTTAAATCATTGAGGCTTCCTTCTTTGACTGTAAAGCCAATTTTGACCTCTATGTCTCCCCGGTTCTTTGTGCTCTCTTTACCGGATTTGCCTTCGAGTTTGTACCACCGATTCTTAGGTCTTTCGTAAACGTCGAGTCCCGCTAGCGGTATGGTAACTTGACCTAGAAACTGATCTCCGATGAAGTTCCTGTGTAACACGGTTAAGCTGACCTCGGCGGTATTTCCTTGGGTCGGTATCATCAGGTCACATTCTTCATGCCACTCGACATTTTCTTCCGCCTTTTCCTTCACTGATGTTTGAAATTTCTCCTTGCCCAACCCAATGGTGACGAAGCAGTCGTTAGTCCCATGTTTACCCTTGGTTAATAAGCTTTTCGCTCTTTGCACAGTCACTTGAACATGAGTTGGACTCCACATGACTATTTTTTTTGTATAAAACTATCAACAAAAACTACAAAACAATAAAGAATCCGACTGCGACAATAACAAAAGCGCTGTCAGCAATCACCAATGTGTCATGTCAAATAGAGTGTTGCTACTTGAATAAAAAATAAATCTCATGTGCGTGCACCACAGAAAACTTGTGTTGCTCGCCAGAGAAATAACGGCGTATCGCCTAGTGATGGGCAAAATCGAACTTTTTTAGATTCTATAAAAATCATCGACATGAAAATCGATTAAAATGAATTCGAATGAAATGAAATCGTTATTCAAAGCGTTTAATTGAATTAACCGAAAAAACGTTTTGTCGCATCACCTTCATATTTTGATATTCAGTTACGATTATGTATGTTGATCGCTAAAATAACGATTGCAATCGTGGATCAATGAACTAGATTTCTACCGTTTTTGTTGTTACACACTGTGTCTCATATCTTTTTGATTTGTGCGTGATCTTCCAGATAAAATGTATAGAAAGTACACGTGAGCAATTTTTTTTTGACATTAACCCCACACAAGTGGCCATATAATATGTTCACTTTTGGGATGCTATGTGGACTGTGGAGGTATGATTTGAGATTTTCACGGCCAAAAGTATTATGGTGATTTGTTTTTGGGGTATTATGCCGTGTTGCGCTACCTCCTTCTTTAAAAATGGTTTCGGACAGCATTGCAGTGTCCATCATCAGGGCAGTTGTGTAATTTTTAAAAATTAAACTAAAAAAAATATTGACATCGCAATGCTGTCCGAAACGTTGGCTAAAGAAGAAGATAGCGCAACACGGCATAATACCCCAAAAACAAATCACTACTCAACTAAATTTACGGAAATTGTACTGTTCCTAGGCAAGATTGTCATGAAATCTCAAAAATGAGTGCTACCTCTACTCTAAAACCTTCGGGGAAGAAAAAAAACCATTTTCGGATGATTAGCAGTATTATTTATTGACAAAAAATCTAAATAGTCATAATAATAATTGTATTTAAAGATAATTACATATTTAAATTAATCTTATAAAATAAATTACAAGATAATAATATTTACAGAAGACATAAGAATACGACTCCACTTGAAATGTGTCTTTCTTTCGCACAATTCAAATAAAACATTTTAAAATTTTTCATTGAGTATATTATGATTTTTCTATAAGTGTTATTATTAATGTTGCTAAAAATTAAAATACGATTTGAAATAAACAAGTTCAGAACATTTTTAAATATTTATTATTTACTGCACACGACGTTTTTTATTTCTCTATCTACTCGTTTCCGAAATGTAAACGACAGTGATAGGCTGCCAAAATGTATAGTTTTCTTTAGATAACTACTATTATACAACAAATACATACAGAAAATGACACAGTTGGTCAAAATGTACATACTTAAATATACCAGATTAATTAATTCCCCGCGCAATATAAAATCACATTTTTGAAATGGGCGAAAAAATATTTTGGTTTTATTTTGGTATCTATTATTTGCAATATTTTTCAATTTGGCGATAAATATAATATATTTTCAATATTACATACTGATGTACTTCCTTTTAAATCTACCATAGGCAACAAAACAATGCGGCGTTCATTTTGTTATCACAATCGCAGTACATATTTGAGAACAAAAATATCTAAATATTCTTAAACATTTACACATCTAATTGTAAATGAACATTGAAAAAAATCGAAATAATGGTATTACCTATTAACATTTCAGTGATATAATGTTCTGAAAGTATTATTTCGAACTCACCCTTCGATTAATACCGATCTAATAGTATTAAATATGTTTCTCGCCAATGAGTACTGATGTTACATGAACTTCATGGACTGCCCTTAGTGGTTTATTACTTTTAGCACAGCAAAAAGGTACACCACAGTGCAAGTAAGAAAAATCATTGCATCTTAATTTTGATGAAGAGGAGGCAGGTAATTTCTACAACATAATTTTTGAAAGATACTTTAGTAGACAGCTCTATACATATTATTATAAATTATAACTTAATACTTATCGCATAATAACACGATTTCACAATAACGAATAAATAGTTAATCATCATCCTCATCACAAATATACTATAAAATAATGACTTTTATACAATTTAATTAAAATTTAAAACGACTATCACAATGTCCAATTGATTTCCATCGTGAAACACCATCTACCTACTGCTTGATCCCATTTCCATTGAGTATGTAATCAAGAACTAATAAATTAAAAAATTATAAATTCTTAAATAGACGTTACTTTACTTACTTGTCGATACACAGTACATTTTTCCAATCGATCATCTTTTCTTATGCTTGATATTTTCAACATTGACACTATCGATTACCATTATTGACCTTTCTCGTTTTCGACGATGTTTTCTATTTATTTCTACATATCGAGAAAAGCGGTGGGTTTTCAAAGATTCTCTATCTTCTACATAAACACACAAAGTTATTAATTATTAGATTTTGTCAAGTGAAATCAAAATGTTCCTATCGAATGCAAACACAACATTATTTTCTTGAGAAGAAAAAAAGTTTTTTTTAGGTCAATAAGCAATGATGGAATTTAATTACATTCTTATTAACACCATTACTAATCGAATGGTGTTTTTGCATTATGTCGTTTCCTTGGTTACAGTTTGGTTCATATAAATAAGAGGTATAGTATTTGATGTCTTATCCATTACAATATTAATCTTTCACTTTAAAACTTTAACTGGGAGAGGGTTCTACGTATTCTTTTCACACATTTTAATAATAAATGTTTTCTTGATTATGGTTATTTTTTATTAAGTAACCGCTTAATGGATTCTCTAAAGGTAAAGAGTTTTTCTGATGGCAATTTTACTTTATTTTATTAATTATTGGCTGTTTGGAAAAAACAGGTAGGTATATTATTTTACATATTTTATTAAAAATACCCCAAACTAGGCAAATGTCAGTGTTATGGTAATAATAAATGATTTACAATTATATTCAGTGATAATAAATGTATAACTAATGATAAATGATGATAAATAAATAATGAATGAGACTAGGGCAGATTTATTCATACTTCTTGTGAATCACACCAATCTTATTCTTCAGTCCTCACGTCAAGTGATTTAATTAATTTTAATTTTAGATTTTGTACTCATATACTTAGACTCACTCGAATTTAATGAAATTTATGGTAGTAAATAATGGTAAAGGCTTAGGCATTAAAATTCATTTATTTATTATTTTATTTTAAATTCAACATAAGTTGACCATACATATTTCAATGTTATGCATGTTAATAGGTAAAAAATTATAGTAAAAACCATAATCACTTGGTACCTACCTCAACAAATTTATTAAAAGATAGTAAAACAGATACCCTTTAGAATTTTTTTTTTGCTTAAAGTTACCGGACTTAACCCTTTCTATAGCAAAGTTCCAGCTGAGGAAAATGTTAAAAAATTCTCTTGATTTTGTAAAAAAAAATCAGCATTTTGCATATCGCTCGTGAAGGACATTCCTCAAGGAGTTTTTGTTATTGTTTTTGCTAGGTTGCAAATTTTATTCCAGCAAAAATACTGTATATTAATATTATTTTGTAGTAATACTATTTTGCTTTGACTAGGATCCATTATTATTTTTATGTTTTCTTTAAATTTATGCTATATATTTATTTGTTTTTAAAAATAAAACAATTGTTTGTGTGTTACAATTTTTTTCTCCTTACGAATAAAAGATAAATCTTTAAGACATAAAAAATTAAAAATTAAACTAAAAAAATATAAATTTGTAAGCAAAAAAAAATTATTCACCAAAATTTTTCAAATAAGTGTTTATAGTGTTATCAAGCTTAAAATATGGTCTATA
Source organism: Hesperophylax consimilis (assembly GCF_061612785.1). Taxonomy (NCBI): domain Eukaryota; kingdom Metazoa; phylum Arthropoda; class Insecta; order Trichoptera; family Limnephilidae; genus Hesperophylax; species Hesperophylax consimilis. Next base: position 22,091,258 of record NC_142838.1, read on the forward strand.
TGTAGAAATAAAAGTGCGGTGCTGAAAGGTTTATTATTTTGATATTTATGGCCATTGCCTACTTTGACAGCTTAAGCCGTACAGCTGCAAGAATTCAAATTTACCGCTAATAACAATTCTTCCATGTTTTTTGTTATAAACTGAACCCTTCATACAAAACACCACAGAATTTGTACCTATTTACTGTAACTATAAAATTTATCATTTATTTAGGTACTTCTTACGGCACACACGACTAAGGGCATCCATAATCGTTCCAACATCCAACGAATCGGCGTAAAATAACGAACGCGTTAGTTTACAGCCATTTACAGCCTTGTGGCATGACAACTTTCCTCCATTACACGGCAAACCAAAAATGGCTAATTAAGAAAAAATATTTTTATATCCTCGCAAAATTACTCCAGCGCAATATTTTTAATAACTCACGCTCGAGAGACTCCATAATCGTAAAAATAAAAGGTCTGACTTTTAAAACGTATGAAGGTTCGCACGGAACGCGTGTAAAATTCTTGACATTTACCCGTTACTAATTTATGCAGTACCTACTCAAATAAGTAGAGGATTTTATTCAAATACCGAATGAAGTTGAAACAGTTGAAACCCCAGAAGAAATAATTAAAAGAAGCGCAAGTAATATAATTTATTTGTGCGTAAGGCGGGAAAAACGTAAAGCGCGGGAAATACAGGAGGAAAAATTAAATTTTTTTATTAGAAAAATCAACTAATTATAAAACAGGTTGATTGTGTTGAAAATGTGTAGGTTGCTTAAAATTCTAATCAGACAGCATAGGTGCATAACTATCTACCTACTTATATCATCTCTTATTCCTTCAGATAACTTCAGTTTCCTCGTGTTTTACCTCAAGTGGGAAGAGATAAATAATTAAATGAAGTTGGGTTTATTCTGTTAATGTAATTTGGTGTACGTGTTTCTGTTGGGCGACGGAGCGGGGAAGGGGGGGGGGGGGTTGTAAACTGGCTTAGAAAACAAATGTTTCTCGTGTTTACAAGCTATTTGGTGAAAAATCTTGGTTTGTGGGTAAATTCGCATAAACTTGTTGAGATTTTTTAAAACACAAATCTGCAATTAATTATTAAATTATTTTTACCTTACTAAAAATAAGTATTTTTTGTATTTCTATGTAACAAATTCGAGACATTTTTGTTTTATTTTCCAATGTACATTCGGTACTTAAATAAACAAAATTTAAGCAACAAATGTACTTTGGAAAATAAAACCCAACAAAACAAAATAAGTAATTGATAACACAGTTCGAGCATTGCGGAAAGAGGGGCTATAACACAAAACCTATATAAATATACGGATTCAAAACAATAGTATTTTTCACACACTTTTCTACAACATGGATGTCACTTTTTATTAATTATATATTATATTGCTTCGCTTGTTGCGAAATTGACTTGTATTTAGATACATCATGTTCATTAAATAACTTTTTTCTATCAATTTATTACATTCAATCAAAAAATACGCTTCCAAAATGATATTATTGTACATTAATAATAATATAATTTATTTATAACTATAAAATCACATACGAATTTTATTTGACATTTTTATCGTCTTTTTGATAGTGAAAAATACACTTTCAACTAACCCATAATGAAATAAATACAATAAAGCTTGAAACACATTCTATTGTCGTTACCTAAACATATCAATATTCAATCTTTGATATTTTAATTTTGAGGGAATTGAAAAAAATATATATACATTCCAACAAATAGAGTAAGCAATAGTTAGTATCGGCATTCGAGATATTTTCACTTATCGAGGTGATTTTGCACAAAAACGACGCTATACAAATCATCCAAATATTATTTTATTATTAAATAAAACCTTACTTTTAAGCAGATATTTTGTTATAAATACTGGATAACTGCTCTGTGAGCATAATATTAATATTTTTATCCATTGCTAAAATAACACCACATTTATACTAACATCATGTTCATTTCCTGAAAATAATTTAATTAATTAATCTAGAAAAACAACGTTTTCTTAAAGTCATTCTAACAAAATAAAGTCTTATGTCAATAAGTATAAGGTAACTACGTGACAATATGAAACATGTTTTTACAGTGACTTAAAGTAGATATTTTTTAATCATGGTCAGATTATATCAAGAAGTATTATTTAAAAATATTAAGTGGTAAGTATGTATACATTTTATGAAGTGCGTAAAATAATTTAAATGATTATTATTTCTTTAATAAAAAAAAAGGTTATTTGTATGAAGCGAAAACAAAAAAAAAAGTCATACTACATTTTAAATCAATGTATTATAACGTAAGGATGCTGGCAGACTGGACGGCTTTACCAGTCGGTTTTCTTCAGCCGGTGTCTATTTTGTGTATGGCAATATACGCAAGGTGGCACATCTATGTGGCACACTTACACCAGCCCCGGCACGGGACCGTGACGCTGGCGATCCATCCGACAAAAATTGTCGGATCCGTTTTCAAATCGTGTCGGACAAGTGTGAACAGCTCCATACATCCACTAAAGCCACTAGGGCATCCGTTTTTAAAACGGGACCCGCCTCCGTTTTTAAAACGGAAGTGGGAACGGGCCCTGAGTGGTTTATTTATGGTCCTGCCACTATGCAAACCGGGAGCATAGTCAGCGCCGCGCCGGGCCCGTTCAACGACGCGGCGCGTCAGAAAGACGTGCCGAGTCGCCTTAAAAAATCAACTGTCGCGCGCTGACAAAATAGAATTTAATTTGGTAACAGTAAATTGCTTCAAAGTATAAATTATTCAAAATGATTAAATGGCATTCTTTTTTATCAATAATAAATTACGTGTGTTAGACTATAATAAATTACAACAGCCGAATAGGTAACAGAATAATATTTTTTCAGACCAGTAAATTTTATCAATTCTTCTTTGAAGCTTACATTATTTTTTAATTTGTATTAGTTTCTTATCGGAAGGGATCGTTACTCTCAAGTACGTAGCTTTAATATTTTATTCTGTTAGAAATAACATTCAATAGGTATTCCAATTCCATGATACGCATTCGAATTTGTGAACGACTCATCTCTCACAATCGTACTCACGGACTTGGGCTTTTTAGGTTTATGCTCGTATTACAGTAGCCAGATAATACTGGGGAAACGTGATATCCACGGCGAAAACCGCCCAGCTGTCGGATCAATGTGTCACCTCTTATAACTGACCGGTTACCGCCCGACACCCGGCACCAGTCTGCCAGCAATTTTAGAGAAAAATATAATTTATTGTTGATTATTAAATAAAATTATTACTATAACACGTTTTCACGAAATAAAATTTTGAAATATGGCTAAATTTAAGCTTATTTTAGTGAAAATTTAATATTTTTGGTGTCAGATTATTTAGAACACTTTTCTACTTAATAAAAGATACCTAGGCCTACATGTACATAAGTACTCGTACATTCCTACATGTACACAAGTACTCATACATTCCTACATTATTTGTCATGATTTTTTCAGATATTTGTTATTTTCAGAAAAAAAGTTCCAGTTGGATGCTTTACAACGAAGAAGAATGTTTACATTTATTATTGGATGATATTATTTTTGAAGTCATCGGAAAGCGTTTAGGAATCTATTTGTAAGTTGAGAATCTGAAAACTCAGCAATACCTGGAAAAGTCACAACCCATCACTGCCACCTAGAATCAACATATCATCTAATTTATTCAAACTAAAGCACTTTTCTTTCCATATGTATTTTTCATTGGTTTTTAGCCATTTTTATTTAGTATGCGGTTAAATCTTTTGACTTAAAAAACTACGATAAAATGTTTTTTTACATGAACTACTCCAATATTAATAATATGACTGAACCTTGACGGTAATTATATTGAAGAAGTGGTCAGCTATTACTGCCGAACAAATAAGATATCTTTATGGAAATCTCAATGTTCAATATTAGTTTTCAAGAATGTATTATTAAATTCCATTTTTCGAGAGAACTGCCCAGTCTACAGTCTACACCGACTCGATTTGAACAAGATTGTCCATTGAGTACTTTGCTTCATTTTGAGTTTTTAATCCTTTTTGATTTCATAAAATATAACATATTTATTTTTAATTTCGCACCTTAAAGTCACACAAAACTTTCTTCTACAGAAATAGGTTGTCGAAAATTTACATGTTGGCACGTAGAACAACGTTTCCGCTTTGCTTTATATCGCTTTAAACCGTGTTACAAACGCGTTCGAATGGCTTTGCCTACGTAAGACGAAGTGTAAAAATTAATCTTGTATCCCAGGCAGTTCTCCCAAAAATAGACTATAGATTGTCAAGTTTTTATGATAGTTTAAAATGTGAATATTTATCATTTGTTTTAATGAACTCTAGAAATCATTTGAGAATTGCATAGAGATTTTCATAGTAGTTTAACATTTTCATGACTCCCAAGCAACTATTCTCGCCTCGCAAGCATGATGTCTCGAATCACAAAACATAATATTGTTGAAGGAGCACTTTACATTCATTTTATTACTGTTCACAATAAAATTATTAGTCTCTACTTCACCGGTTCACTGTCTAAGAGCGGCACTCGAGGGCCCCCCGCCAGGGTGCTCCGCCCTCGCGGGGGCCAGGGCGGGCCTGCCCCCAGTCCAGGGACCCTCAGAGGTAGTTGGGGCGAGACATGCAGCACAGGAGCCCCATGTTCTTGTACAGGGAACCCCGCCGAGCCTTTCCGGCCCAGAGGGCGTTCGCGTCGTCACCGGTGAGCGCCACATTTTTTTCTGTAAATATGAAAACTATGTGAAACTTTGATTGAAGTAAGGATTGGAGATGTAATTTTTTTGATTCTTGATCTTGATATGCCAAAGGAAACATGATATTTATTTAGAAAACCAATAATTATAATATATTTATGTATCTTATAATTTTGTGAATATAAAATGGTTACATTAGCCTATGGGATGGGATGGTGGGCACTCTTTTGAATGTGTCGTGTGTCTGATGGGCACTCTAATTGAATGTGTCGTTTGTCTGATGGGTACTTTTAATTGAATGTTTCGTATGTCTGATGGGCACTCTAAATTGAATGTGTAGTGTGTCTGATGGGCACTCTAATTGAATGTGTCGTTTGTCTGATGGGTGCTTTTAATTGAATGTTTCGTATGTCAGATGGGCACTCTTAATTGAATGTGTAGTGTGTCTGATGGGCACTCTAATTGAATGTGTCGTTTTTCTGATGGGTACTTTTAATTGAATGTTTCGTGTGTCTGATGGGCAATCTTAATTAAAATTAAGAGGTTCCGGGCATTCTATCATGGAGGTGGCTATGTTTTCTAAAAATAGTACCTTGCGGAAGTTCTACGACTTTCCAGTGAGAAAATCCTGGAAAACGCGGCTGACTCCTCAAGAATTAGATGAGGACGATACCTCCTTATATATTTTTATTATAGTGCTAAATAATATCAAAAACTCTGTGTGTATCGGTAGTTATAAGAGTGGCAGATACTCTCAAATCAATAATCACCCTGTTGAAAGACCAAGATTCAGTATCAAAACCTTGCTTAAAATCGCTTTAGCCGTGTTTGATGACCATATCTGAATAGCCAGGTATTCCCCAACCTTCTCCTCTCCATCCCCTTTCCATTCCTTTCAGCCTCATAACATACAACAATTTGGGATATTATGTTCCAACTGGCTTCGGAGAGTTGGGAGTAGATGGGACAGTAAGAGCAATGTAGTATTCACATGAAAAACGTTTTTACTCATTTTAATATTAATGATGCTAAATTTAAAATTTCTGAAAACAAATTCTAATTTAATGAATAATGACACAACCGCACAGTGGACCGTACAGAACAAGCCAATTTGACAAAATATTCTAATTTAATGAATACTGATACAATCGTACAGTGGACCGTATAGAACAAGACAGCTTGACAAAATATTTTAATTTAATGAATACTGACACAATCGCACAGTCGACCGTATAGAACAAGCCAGCTTGACAAAATATTTTAATTTAATGAATACTGACACAATCGCACAGTGGACCGTATAGAACAAGCCAGCTTGACAAAATATTTTAATTTAATGAATACTGAGACAATCGCACAGTGGACCGTCCAGAACAAGCCAGCTGGACGAAATAGCTTAATTGTCTTTTATAGCACATTAAATGGGCATTTATAATGTATCGTAATTTAACAGCATTTACGTTAGTTTTTTATGATATACAGCGTTAATTATGATTTTTGAAAGCACTTAAAGTTTGTTTTATAATAATAAGTGTTTTAATCCTTTTTTGTAAGAAATATATATAATTATATCTTCACTAAGATCTGACGTGCTGAGGATTTCACTTGATAGGGTTAAAATTGAGTAGTATGGATAATGTAAAGTAATTATAAATATATTGAATAGTGTTTTTTCTGAAGTTATTATAAATATTTTACAAAGTATTTTTTTGTTCAGTAGAGTTGTTTCGGTTTCAGTCTGTATTTGGTGTCAGTATATTATCTATTTCTGATTTCCATATGTTTCGTATCTAGCCTTTTATTTGGTATTTAAATGTTAAAATATTTTTGTGATATTTGAATGGGAGTGTAATTTTGTTGTAGAATTTAGTACCACAGTACATGAAGCTTTTTTGCCCAAATGTTGTTGTTGCTTATTGGATATGTTTTTGACCCTGAAATCAAGTGTTTCAAATATATGTGTTAGTTATTATTTATTGTGTTTTGTATTTATGAATGTAAATGAATATTGTTTTAGAACTAAGTTATTGTGAATGGGAAATCATTGTAAATATGCAATTGAAATGATTCCAAGCTACAAATTTATCATCTAGAAGAGTATAACTGTATAAGTAGGCAGAAATTAGTAATGAAAAAAAAAAATTACATATAGACACACAATTTTATTTTATTTTCTTGAATCACAAATTTAGAAGCTTTCGCTTAAAATGCACTCGCACTACCTTATTTATTACAGTATCTAAATGAAATAGTCAATCAAATTATGATATTATTGAACTTATTTATAAATTGTACTTAAAATACGAATACCATCAATAAATTTCCTCAATCAATAACATTTGCATATTATTTGGAAGTACTTAAAACATAAAAAAGTGGAAATAAGAACATTTCAAATAGTTAAAAAATAAAATAACCTATACAAAACTAGTTTCTGAACAAAGAAAAAGATGTACTGGGGTGCATTAGGGTACAAGTCGCGGTTTATAAATTATATTTAACAATAAGATATTCTTTCATTTGAACACAAAATTCACCTGGGATAGACTGTGATAAATGTCTATTTTATTTAGATGTTTTTTTAATTATCAAGAAAAACACCATGTACTCTTACAAAATTTAATTTATCAATAGAAACAATATTATCCAAACTAGGTCTAAAGTAGGTCAAAGTAGTGAAATAACCCGTCCTAAGTATTTAATAATTAGTCACAACCCGGGAAGAACGAATCAAATTTCAATGATGATTTTCAAGTTCTGTGAAGGTTCTATTTAAGTTCTTTTCTTATTTCAGTTTTGTGAAACAACCGGCCAATAATGAAATACTAAAATATCCCTTAACGTGTTCCAATAATCGATTTGTTAATATCGTATATGATTCTTGCCGAGCTGGCTTGTTCTACACTGTCTTCGGTGAATCTTTGACGTTATAAATTTTAAATTTTGTATTTTGTTTTAACTTCACTCTACAATTCGATATGTATAGTAAGGTTATGAAAATTTACATCAATGTTAGGAAAACAATGAAATAAAGTTTGTAATTTTGAATGTATTATCAAACAATCAACAGTTATTGTATTATTTCGGGTAATGTTTTCACTTGTGTGTATGCTCTGTGTACCCACGTGATATTATTGACGAAATATGAACTGGTTTTCTGAACAAAAGTATTCATTTGCACGCACTAGCGTGTTTGAGATGTAGCTAATAAAAATAAACCGCATAAAATAAATTAGTAATAATTTTATCCAAAAGATATCGATGTTTTATAAAAACGCAATATTTTTGGTAAATGTGTTCCTTCATTGATTAGATTACATTAATGTGCAGGTTCTTTAGAACGCGCGCCGTTCAAAGCTCATGAAAAAGGTTGAGCGAATTCAACAAGGAATTTCAATCCTAAAACAAAGACATTTCTAATACAACGGAGATCTAACACCCGAAAAAGGAGTTAAGGGCTTTACGATTGTTCAGGCTACAGTCGAACAGTCAACTTTTCTCGGATCAATTCTGCGGTGCCACCGTTGTGCCGGTGTTACTAAGTACAAACAAAGCTGAAGCACCTACCAAATATATTCCATGTCGATAAGGCCAGTAACTTGTTAAAGTACCATTAAATTTTATAAATTTTAAATTACCCATCTTGTGGTGATAGTTATGTATGTATTAATTTATATTATGCACCCATAAAGGATTTTACAATCATGTGACAGTATATATTTAAAGAAAGACAATCATTCCTGGGTTACGAATAACCTGACAATATTTTAAAATCTCATACTACCACCAAAGTGAATGGAAAATGCTGCTTTTGCTATGATGAAGGGCTTAGCCAGTGAAGGAATTGAACTCAAGACACCTGGGTGGGACCCAAACGCGATGTCAACTCAGCCACTGACTGGTCTAATAAAAAAATAATAATACTATTTGGATGATTTGTATAGCGCCGTTTTAGTTCAAAATCACCTCAATAATGATTTAGTGGAACATCATTTAATAAGTAAAATTAGTTAACGAAATTGAATAATTGAACACGTGCAAAAGAATAATGAAAGAGAACCTTAATATATATTTATGAGGTATTTTTTATATCCTTCTTTTAATTTAATTCCGTGCAGTTGAAAAAATCTAATATTTCTGAGAAAGTATTGCAAACTACATGAAATCTAGGTACAAGCATTTATCTGTATGACTCAGTACTGATATTGTTGTTGCAATTAAAAACAAAAAACATTTTTGAAGTATTTCTATCTTTCTTTAAAGTATCTTCTTATATGGAATGTAATTAGTTTAAGTAAATCAGGTTTTAATAAAATTAACAATTTAAAAAAAATGAATTTTTTGTAAGTGTTAACTTAAATTAACAATTTAAAAAATCAATGTGTTTTTTTTTTATTTTTTTTTATGTGACACCTCACAAGAGTGTCCCTGCCTGTGCAGTGCACAGACAGGGGAACTATGTCACCACCCGGTTGGGCGGCGTTGTGAGGCGGAGTAAGGTAGGGGCTGTAGGAAGGGATTTGTTAATGCGGGCCTTGAAGAGGCTCGGATTATAGGAGGGAGGAAAAACAGATGCCGGTAGCTCGTTCCACATACGAGCCGACTTACACAAAAACGAGTCGTAAGTGTTTGTAATTTGTGGTTTCTATGGGTGGACCGAGTTTATAGTTAATATATCATAGAAATGTATGATGCTGAATATTTTCAATGGAATCAAGGTGGATTTTAAAGTGAAGGGACCATATATAAGAATCATATTCGTTTTTCGGAATAAATTTATTGAGTAAAACCTCAAATTGTAATATTTAATTATTGAAGACAATATTAGCGATTTCTAAACGAAAATCTGAAACAGAAAAATCAGAAAAGGATACGGTTACATCTAGGACACGAACCCAGGACCCTTGTCTTTTCGGGACACAGATCGGTCCTAGATGTGACCGTATCCTTTTCTGATTTTTCTGTTTCAGATTTTCGTTTAGGAATCGCTAATATTGTCTTCAATAATTGAATTATATTCGAATTAACTTCGAACAACATGAGATTTTGTCTCTGCCAGTACGGAAAATTGAGCCAAGCATTTTAATCCTATTTGTTACTATATTGATGTGTGAAAGAAAATTAAATTTGGAATAAAAAATGCCAAGATCATTAATTTTAATGGCGGAGGCAAGGGAAACATTATCATTTTTATGTTGACAGTTGAAAATTGATTATTTCTGAAAAATCTTATGATGTGGCATTTACTAAAGTGTAGAAGAAGTTGGTTAGATACACACCAATCTCGTAAATTATTTTTAAAAAATAATGTGAATACGGCCAAAAGTAGTTTTAGATCGTCTGCGCAAAGCAACATATTTTTTATCAAATACTCGTACAGTAACAATATCACGAATAAAAAGATTAAAAAAAAAGTATTGGGTATAAATGGAGCCCCTGAGGTACCCCACTTTTTAAAAAGAATTCTATTAGTTAAAGCTCTCAATCCATTCCAATAACTTACCCTCTATTCCGAATTTGTAATTTTTAAATAAGAATTTAAGGTTAACTTTGTCAAATGCTTTTACAAGTCATTTTTGCCAAACTCCAAAACCCTCTAGATAGTGAGATTTAAAAAAAAATCTATGTATTTCAATTATAAACACGTTATGAAAAGGTTAAAAGGTGGTAGGGAGTCGAAAAATATGTCGCGAGTTGAGTTGGTACAAAGGTTATTGAATGTTTGGAGAACACGCGAAGTTGATGAGTTTGCTACAGGATTTGTTTTGTTGTTTAAAGTGTTATATACGAGTATGTGTGTATTTTTAATTTTAATAAATACTAATTGAAATTTCAGTCTTACCTAAATGGTTTTCTTGTTGGGGCATGTATTCCTGTAAATCTGTGAGAATTCTGGTTATTTCTTGCGAGTCCTTTGTGATGCTGCACAGCTCCTCCTGATTGAAGTCCGGCGTTATCGTCTTGCAGAGCAGGATTTGGCTAATTACGTTCCCCAAGTTTGATGGTCCGGCCCGATTTTCTGAAACAAAATGGATTTAGAGTGTTAGTGCACTTGCCGTTTGTCAGACAAGACCTTACGAGGTTTGCAAAAGACAAGTTCTTGGGCTTAGTAGGTACTTACTCTTTAAACAGTTTTGTTCACAGAGTTAGCAAAATGATGACTAAAGCTGAAGTCACATTCTAACAAATCCTAGATATTATTTTTTAACGATAAACTAATGTTTATAAGACAAGGTTTTAATGCTTAGCACAAAGGAAAACAAATTATTATAAGCATTAATTACTCGCCTGAAATATCCATACAAATTGAAGATATCTCCCGAGTAAAAATAAATGCCCCAAAATTTAAAAAAAATAAAATTAAACCCGCACATCCATATCTGGTCAGGTGCTCAGGACCACTGAGTTGCGTTGGATTTTCAATTTAACGAATAAACTGACAGGTTTCCTAACAAACTATAGGTAAAACACGAATATTTGGATTTCGGAACACGCGTTCATTAGAATGCAGATAATTTCTCATTTCGCCTTAATATTTATTGAACACGTGTTCAGACAGTTTGTTAGGAAATGGCGTGCCATCACGTTTTTATCATATTTTAATAAATCAGCCGTACTCTTTTTTTTCCGTTCACGAGCTTAGTATGGTGGTCGAGAGAAAAATTGTAACGTAAAAAGTTCATAAAAATATATATAAATATAATTATTATCATGCTTCTCGAGAATTTATTTTTATATGGCAAAAAAATACTACAATCATTTAAGAAATTCCGTGGTCGATATTCTATCTTATTTTCTCCAGTTGGGCTGTACAGGTACTACAGTGTACAGCGCACCCTTTTGAATATTTACATCAGTATCCTTGAACACGAAGCTTTTTTATTTTCTGGGAGAATCCACTTAGAGTTCTCACTGTCAGTGTCATATCTCGGGCACGTGAACGAAAATATCGACATCTCATAATATTATGATACAAGCAACCAAACATGTTGCGACAAAAATAAAATTATTATCCAATAAGCCATCTTACATATTTCGTGCTGGCAACAGAACATGGAAAACACTCTGAATTCAAACAAATTCTAAAATTTTTGGTTGATATGTTTTCGATAAACATTATAATATTACCCTAGAATCATTAAGATATTCTTTATTGTGTAGTGGTGTACTGATTTGTCGGACTACTGCGAGGTAAAAGGGGACCCCTTCAAAATCTTCCAATCTTCCACTTCCCATTTCTCCCCCCTCCCTTCAACCTTACAACATACCTAAAAGTGTCGTAGATACTCTCAGTAGAAAAATTAATCAGCATTCAGAATCTAAGCTTGAAATGGCTTTAGCCGTTTTTGGTGAACAAATCTGAATATCCAGGTAACAACTTATCCACATTCCTCTTCCCATCTCCTTCCCTTCCTCACTCTCTTACAAAATAACCTAATTGATATTGCTGCGCAAATATTGTGATGTCAGTACGCACCGTAAGGGAGTTTTTGCTGTTTCATAAACATAATCAGATTTCTGCATTAGTTAATTTCATATTACTATGTGGGTAGTTGAGGTTTACATTAAAAACAGAAGACCTATGACTAATTATTTAAATAAAAACATTAAAAAGCCCACGATAATATAATCATTAATCCCCATAAGACTATAAATAGGGTTACCCGCTACTACAGGCCCATAGCTAATTTTCTGAAAGGCCGACGAGCTCCGTAGGTGGTACCAATTTTTTCTCTTCAATCATAATTTGGCTTCGTTTGATGAGGCGAATAAGTTTAACGTCCTTTCGAATATAGTTAATTATTTTCCGGATTCACTCTATGACCTCTCAAATAACTTCTTACTTTAAACAATTCTCAATAAATAATATAAATGGCTTCGTTAGAGCTTAAGGTAGGCGACACATTAAGCTATACGCATCATGGCTTAGTCTATTCTAGCATATTGCTTGCCATACACTACCAATGGGAATGCATTGCGAGCGATATGAAAATATAGCGCGCTTAAAGCGTGATCTGTCGCAGGCTTCAAGTTTCGCAGTTTCATCATCCATGCGATGTGATGGGTTAAAGCTATCATTATATTATGTTAACGATAGAGGAAATATTTAGAGTTCTTGAATTATTCTTACGGTCTTTGTTAATATTATGCTATAATATCGATCGGTCGGTGGCCGAGTTGACATCGCGCTTGGGTCCCACTCAGGCGTAGTGTGTTCAATTCCTCGGCTGGCTAAGTCCTCCATCACAACACAAGCCACATTTTCAGCTTACTGTGGTGGTAGTAGGAGATTTTAAAATATTGTCAGGTTATTCTTAACCCGGGAATGTTTGTCTTTCTTTAAAAAAAAATAATAATACTATATTATTGTGCACCCATTAGATGAGAATTGAAAATAAAATATATAGATCAACACAATCTTCTAGTAAGAAACAGTACAACAATGTTGAGGTTTGCGCTTTGAAGAAAAAAGTTGTAGACAATAATATGATTAAGATTAATAAAACAAAAAAAATATATTTGTCATATTTTTTTTAACGTATTTAATTTGTATTTTATCCGCCTCTCTAAAACTTTTCATTCTCTCTAAGATTTTCACAATAGATACTGTGTCTAATTTAGTTTCCATTAACAGCAACAATAAAACATGTTCACGCTTCACCATTTAAAAATCTATTGAACTCATCACTTCGCCCGGTCGGTGGCTGACATTGCGTTTGGGTCCCACCTAGGCGTAGTGCGTTCAATTCCTCGGCTGGCTAAGTCCTCCATCACAACATAAGCAACATTCTCCGCTTACTGTGATGGTAGTAGATTTTCAAATATTGTAGGCTATTCTTAACCCGGGAATGTTTCTCGTTCATTTAAAAATATACTGGTATATATGAAAATTAATTAAAACGAATGAACCGAAAACCGAAAACGCGAAAATCTCGAGTGGAAATAGTACGTTGAGAATTTTTAAAAAATTACACCATAAAAAAATAAATCGAACATAATATTTTGAAAGAATCTTCACAACCTTCCAGTCATCGAAGTTGTGTTTATTTTGGGCCGCTCGTTTATATGCAGTAATTCGCCGTCTGCATGCAGTTTTCATGCCGTTACCAGTTTCACAAGTTGCGAACGTGCTACTATCCACACAGCTTATTTTACTGTCCTCTTTTGTAACGACGTGATTCGTCTCTCTCAACAGGGAGCTTTTCTGTGCGGGCGATTATGGCACCTGAGGTGCAGATCTTTTTCTCCGGGGAAAGAATCTGAATGGTAGAAATAAATCTTGTGTACGTGAGTTCTCATCTTCTCGTATTATTTATTTTACCGAGGGAAGTAAATTGAAAATCACGTCAGAGCTATAATATTTATTATTATATATATGTACATTTTTCCCTAAAAGGGAACAAAAAAATCTGGGTTTGGTTGGAGTAATTAAGAACATGAAATATATAGACACATGAAAAACCATTTATTTACTAAGCCATACAAAATTACAATAATCTCCCGACTGAATTGGACTGCATTATTAAGAAATTCAAAAAAAAATTAAACAATAAAAAAAATATAAATATAAATATAATTATAAAATTATTATATTTTTGTAATAAATATAAATATTATTTAAAAAAAAAATGTATTTAATTAAATTTAATTCAATTCACTTTCAACGGAAGAATCTCGAATCAATATAATAAAATATTTAATAAAATATTTAAAATATTTAAAATATAATAAAATATTTTTGTTAAATATATGCAAACCTATATGTGACTCTAAATACTGTTAAATTGAAACCTATATATTGTTTGTAACCGCAAGAAAAATGTTTTTATTTAAGTTATTTTGATTGTCGGGCCGAAAATTTTATCTCTCTTCCCTTTTAACTCTTGTTACTGTTTTCTCTAGTTGCTTCATTACCAACATTCTATCTTTAGCATTAATTTATCATAATAATTGTATAATGACATCAGCAAGGTACGCTTAATGTCCTGTCTTTCGTAAAAATATATGCCATGTTTTTTTAAACTAAAACAAACCTGTTTAATATAAACGCTTGTCATTAACGTAGACCCTTCGCCAGATTAGGACGTGGCAGTATGATAAACGACCCCAAAGTCGTGTCATTACCGACCCCTGTTGATAAACTTTTTAATCCCGAAAAGAACTAAAATCTCACTTAATTGCTTCCTCCCCTTATTATGCAAACAGCCATAATATGTGGACGTTCATAATATACGCAGGCCTTCCGTAGGCCTGCTACAGGCGGATCTATGGCCTGTTACACAATGGCTTCATTGTGCTCGATCTGAAGGCCTAAACAAATATGTTTACCCTTATGAGAAGCCTTAAGCTTATCACCATCCGAATAATATAGGTACACCTACGTGCATGCATGTTATTATATGCCGTGTGTAAAATAATGTCACTAATTATACGTTATATAACCTTCTGATAGAGGCGTCGAATCATTAATGGTACAAATAATATGCAAAATTTTGTTTCAGCAAACACATTAAATGTGATTGCCTATTTTACACATTCAATGGGAAATATACTTGAAGATATTAGTTTCAAAATACAACTTAATGATCTTGCTAAAATAGACGCATTCAATAACAAAGCTTATCTATTAAATGGGTTTCCTAAAAATCTTTAGAAAATTATGAAGATCGAGGAAAATGAGGCTTAAAAGGTTTCAACTCCGGGTCGTGCATATAATGGATTGAAATCATTAGTTATTTCACAAAAAATACGGTAATATGTCTATAGCAGTGGCGTACAATCCATGAAGGCCGAAAAGCTGCGCGTACACGAAGAAAACTTACTAATATGAAATACTGTTAGTTTATTAAAAAATTGAAATTATTCGTTTTCCTGTTAAAAATGTAACTGTGGGCCTATAACGAATGAATTAAAAAAGTTCCTAACAAAGTATCAGTCAAAAGCAAATGTTTTTTGAGGATAGCGAAACACAAATGCTGATATTGATAATGACATACTTATACTTTAGCATTCCGTTATGATATTAGCAAAAGAACACGTGTTCGCGATATATTCTGAATGACTAATATTTTATCAGGAAGTTCGCATGCAGTCGCTTTTTAGCAGGATCATTTTTCTCCGAATATCTAAAGAAAAACTAAGAAAATACATAATATTTAGTAAAATAACATTTTTTTGTTTAAAACTTTTTTCCAATAACATTTATTTTTTACCATCATTCTAGGTTGATAAATATTTTTTTCACTTGACAAATTTATAATTTTTAATAATATAATAAAATGGTCATAGTCTAATATTTAATTTATTATTATTTTATTTATTGGATAATTTGTATAGCGCCGCTTTTGTGAGATATCACCTCAGGGGCGCTTTACAGTTGATGCAGGTATTACAAAATATAAATATTACAAAAATAAGTGAAATTAAGTTAAATAAAATGAAGTACATGAACAGGTGATGAAGTACAGGAACAGGTGATACGAAGATAGAAGATGGAGACTCTGCAGCTAGAATCCTATGTGGCGAGGAAACTGGACCAGCTGTTGCAGCGAGAGAGTGCACCGCATCCACCAACAGTGCCAGCACGAGGTTCGTCATCTGTCCAGGTATGTGTCTGCTGCTAATAGAGCGCTGGCACAATATCCTCTCATAGATAACAGACCTTGGTAGCACCGCTGTGACGTTCGGCGAAGATAGAGGATGGAGACTCTGCAACAAGAATCCTAGATGGTGAAGAAACTGGACCAGCTGCTGCATCGAGAGAGTGCACCGTGTCCACCAACAGTGCCAGCACGAGGTTTGTCATCCGTCCAGGTATGTGTCTGCTGCTAATCAAGCGCTGATACAGCATCCTCACACAGATAACAGACCTTGGCAGCACCGCTGTGACGTTCGGCAAGGCCATCATTCATCTCCATGTAATCTTGTTCCAGGTGATTGTGTTAGTAGTGCATTGTGACCGCAATAAAAGGCGACGGGCGGGATAGTAAATTACATTTCTTAGGGCCTTCAGAGTTTCCAAGAATTCCATTGAAAATATCTGGCTTACCCACAGTTACCGATCCTCGTCCCAAGTTCAACTTCATCGAATTTCGAATATTTTAAGAAGAATTTTAGATTATTCATTTTTAACATACTGCACTCTAATCACATTACTATAAAGTTTGGATTACTAATATTTTAGTGAACTTAAAATGTTGATTGACTGATTTACAAAATAATTTCAAAGTTATGTTGCCTCATTTCCCTTGAAAATCCTAAAAATAACACAAAGCGGTTGGAGTACACGAGGGCGCGTCCGGCTACCACGAAGGGCGCTACAATCACAACAATACAATGCACAATAACTTATACCCGGTCTTGAAAAACTACACACACCCTAACCTTGGTCACAGAGCAATGCACACCACTGTAGTACCTATAGTATATTTTCGGCACGTTCCAGAATGGCGCATACTGTCAGTATTGCCCTGGTGAATGACCACCATTCTGAATCGAAACATTGCCTGAAATGGCTTCAGCCGTTTTTTCGTGAATAGATCTGAATAGCCAAGTACATCTCAACGTCCATCTTTCTCTGTAATATCCATTTAATCATCTAATTCCAATGAATCCACTCAGATTTCACCCTTTATTCCATATTAACTGTTTTCTCCGGCTTAAAGCCAATGAATTCAGTAAGATTTGAACCTTTATTCCATATACACTGCTTTCTACGGCTTAAAGCCAATGAATCCACTCAGATTTCACAATTTCTTTGGCATTCGACAAGGCTTCTATAATAATAATATAATTAACATTTATGCGTTGGCTGAAGTGATTTAATTAATAATACTTTCGTCTGCAAATATGAAACAAAGGTTTAGGTTGACTTATTACCTTCAATGAAAATACATAATGCTTTCTCTCTAGCATACAATTTCATATTTCATCCAAATATTATAAATATGTTCACGCCATTAAGCTAATAACAAAACTGATTAATAACTATTATTTTGTAAAATGATTCCGTAACGATACTTCTACACAAGAAAATGCACAATTTATAGAGTTCTGCACAGATTTGATTCAAAATCTGTACCAAAACAGGAAAGTTAAAGAGGAGCTGAACTCGTATCTTATGCCGAAAATTTTCGCTGCCAATATTGAAATTCTACAGTTTTAGGAGATAAGAGAAAAAACTGAACTCTAACCTAAAGTTTGACTTCCAACCTAAAGTTTTAACTTTAGCCTAACTTAAAGCTTATAAGATTCTTTATATTCAAAAGTTCTTGACCGATTTGGTTCCAAATGCTGAACTCGAATCGTTTGCCAAAATGCAAACTATGACCTTCATGCATTGGATTATGCCTGGAATTGTAATGCCTTGCAGTGGAAGTCTTGGCATATTTACAGAAACACCAGAACCTTTAAAGGGATTACTATTAGAGAAAAGGAATCAAATGAAAGCTTAAAACAATTTACAAATAAAATTGGTGAATAAAATTAGGTTTCCAGATTTCCGAAGTAAGGGAGACTGGTTTTACGCCGACATTCAAAGTACTACTCACTTTTATTTTTTTAATTCTAAAGGTTTACTTTCATCTTACAATACCACATCATATTTACTAGAATTAACCTCAAAACTTTACTCCAAACCACCCATAACTCCGAACAATACATGAAAGATTGCGTATTATATCTACTTAACCACTTGACCGGATTTGAAAAGATTATTTTTTAATTTGATAATAATTCCCCAATACATCCAGCGGTTCCATATTTGAAAAGTTCCCGTTCTTACGGATATTATATTACAAAATGGAGTGCTAAAATAAAACAAATGTTACAAATCTGTTCAATTTACCATAATACCCCGTCATGTCCATGGGAACTAGTTGCACCAGTCGATGGCACTTAGCCAGCTCCCTCAGGAATAGTTGCGCCATGAAGAAGAGCAGCACCAGGTGAGGATTGTCCACTGGAATGCCTTCAGCAACGGTACTGCAAGGAAATTAAACAAAGTGGTTATTATTAAATTTACAGAACAGGTATACGAACCAATGGAACTTCGGTAAACTTATACATGTGCTAATGAAAAAAAGAAATTCGACCTTTTATGTCAGCCCCACGTTAGGCCAGTTTACAACAGTATTAATAAGGTAAAATTAATTCATATAAGTGAGCTCAGAATAGACTTTTAGGTAAGAAAAGTAACTAAACAATAGTATGTAACATTTTTAACAATATAACTTGCTCAAGGCTAGGTTTGTAAGACAAAAATTGCTCTGGTAGATTTTAGTTAACCTCACTGAAATACGATACGTCTCGCATCAGTTCAGTATCAGGTTTTGGGTCTTGGACTTGATCAGGATCTCTAAAACATCGCTGGAAGGGATGACACAACTTGCTACCAGGATCAGATCTTCAGCCAACGACCAGCTCGGTATCTCTACTGGTTCAAGGCCACGCACTCGCTTCCCGCTACCCACGGTACATTCTTTGGGAGGTAAAGTGTGGGCGATTAATAAATGGTGAAATCTGAGGTTCGTGACAAATCAGAAATCTGTGCTGTCCTCCGTTTGTAGAAAAAAGATTTTGTCGTAGCAGAGTTCTGCATAGATCACTATACAAATAATTCACAGAAGAGTGAAAATTGGTGTCGCCATATTCATAATAACTTTAGAATCTTTTAAAATGACCCTCTGTATAGACTTTCACGTATTCATTTCTGTAGAAGTAAGGAAACCGTGAGTATAACAACAGAAACAAAGGTAGATATGGCATCAATGAACTGCAACCAAACTGGTTGTACTATCAAAGAAGCGTGGCGGTGCCAATGCAAGTTATGTGTTTGGCGCCGCTATGCGTAGATAAGATTTTCAGTAATGTAGGTGAAAGATAAATGAAATGAAAATACTTGGTTTAAGTCACTTTATTGATAAATATTATTGCCTACCGATTTCGGTACCTCCGTACCATCATCAGGACAGTTATAAAAATTATGCTATTAAATACAGTGCGTCAGTTGTGCGAGAGAGGTAGGGGAGGGGAACGTGGTATAAGTAAAATAATGGGGAACATACTTAGAATTCGGCTGACAGTTTAATTTAATTGGTTATTAATGATTTCAACCTTTGAATTTACCGATTTTTTTTAAATTTCCAGAGCTTCTAAATTGTTTAGTCTTAAACTTGTTCAATTTTTAATTCATATTTTAATTAATAAAGACCATACTTTTAACCGTGATACAGAAATTAAAGTCCTACATAAAAAATGGATACCGTTATGCAGATGTTACAAGTAATCAGTCCACAATTTCAACAAAAGTAAGATGTTGTCATTCGACGGAATAAGGTGATTTCTTCGTTCTAAAAAAATCATAGTAATTACGTAACCACCTTCCGAAATGTTTGTATATAACATTTAAAAATTTGCAGAAAGCACCCATGGAACTAAAAACACTTTTGATGTGGCAATTTCTTAAAACATATTTACAAGAAAAAAATCCAGAGTCAACTGGTCGATTTTAGCAATATAACTAACATTCGAATACTGACATTTATCCTATCAGCAGAAATCGTTCAGGACGTTTCTCTGGTTTTGTTTAAAAATATATACATGACGATAATTAAAAATTTAAAAGAAAAATAAATTATTAACTACTTATTCAAAATAATATCTATATACCAAACTACCTATTTAATATGAAATAATTCTGTATAAACATATATATTTACAGCTTTACTAAAGAAAAAGCACTTGAAATTCGTTAAACGGTGTTTTTGTTACACATTGTATTAACACTGTATAAGTTTTGATTCGAGTTGGTACAAATAAAAAATATCTTTAACAGGGCTCCGAGAGAACTGGCAAAGTTGGATTTTCCGCAGACTGACAATTAAGTGAAATTACGGTCATGACAAAGTTAGGTTATTTCGGACAAAGTATTCTTTAATAGTATGTTACCGCGCGAATTTAATAAGAATTCTATGAAAATGATGTTTTTAGTAACATAATTGTTTTATGTTTGTGAAGGTAAATAAAAATCATATAAATCAACGTGTACAACAATGATAGAAAAATTTAATTTTTTTGTTGAAAAAGAAGAAATATTTAGCACATTTACAATACCTTCGGAATATTTCGAAATTCAATGAGTAATTTCAAATTTATACAACAGATAAACAACCCCCTTTGGCTCTACAAATATGTATAGATTTTTCCATCAACTGTTTTATGTCAGTTTATATTATATGAGTAATGTTTCACATACAATTTAATAAAATTTTCATCAAATTTTTATTAAGGTCGTTGTGTTTTTGGTAGTTCTGGCTTTTTTCTGAAAAATGCATATAACTAATAGTAAGGTCAGACTATCATTAATATACATGAATTATTTATTAATACTTATTCTACAGAACACAGCAAGACTTGAAAAAACACAAATTTACCTAAAATCTCATTTAATGTTATATACGAATTTCGTAGGTATCTATGTATTATTTATATTTTTTAGGTTAAAAACCATTAAAGTTTTTGTGTAGATTTCATTATTCAATATTTCGAAATAAGTGCTTTTATCTCAGTTTCAGTTTTTTGTGGATAGTTGCATTCTGCAAAACTGTGTTTAATCGGCGATTCCAGGTCGCATTTAAAACCAAACAATTATTACATACCTACACATTTTTATAGACTTATTTGTGTAACTTAAATTCACGCAATACGTGAAAGCCGTTTATAACTACTAAAGAATTTTAAATGTTTTTAAATGTTGTTCTTGTCAGAATCTTTTGAATTTTTTTCCATCACATTGTGAGTACATTGTTTTATGAATGAATTGTTTCTATGAAACACTAAATAGGTAGAAAAAAGTGTCTGCCTAAAATAAGTTTATTTTCTTACTTCGAGAGGAATTGATCAAAGTGTTTCATATTATATTAAAATTATTCTTTGAACGGAAAATCAATTTCATTGGCCTTGATGTCTTGAAGTCGACCTGTAATTTGTGATTATGCGAGCTCAGATTTATTTATATCGGTAATTTTATTCCATAAAAAATGTTCACGATATGTTTTTATAACCGTGCTACATTTCGAATTCCTCAACGATTTTCCACTATGCCTATGGAGCTACGTTTTCTAACCCGATGAGATTTTTTGAAAGTCTTTCTTGAGGCGACAGATAATTTTTTACCTTATTTTTTAAGCAAACTTACAGTCACATTCATGTAACTGTTAATTTGTTTCTCGGTTGCTCTAGAAAATGTTTAGGCAAATTTCATTACTTTTATCTTATCCGCGTTAAATGTTTTAGGGTCATTCCGCCGTTTCGTTCAAATTTGCCTGTTTCCGCGGATTTTTTTTTTTTTTGCCTTTTTACTATATATTTTTATAGAAATGGGTTCCCGTACCTATCAGATGTATAAACGTGAAAAGGGCACCTTTGTGCGACACTTGGATTCGAAGAAAATTGATGGAAGGTAATGAAGGTGTGGATGGTAATGAAAAACTGTTGGATGGTCATTTAAAAATTTGGATGGTAATGAAGTTTGGTAATGAAATATTAATAGATGGTAGTGAACATGTTTAAGGTTCTTAAAATGTCTGTGAATAATGAAATTTGAATAGAAATTGAATAATAAAATAGATTTCAAATCATGCTAAGTATCATTTGACGTGGTGAGCGGATTAGGAAAAAGAAGAAAAACCTATTATAGTGAAAAACTAAATGCTTTATTCAGACTTTTGAACATTGGAGACAAGAAATACATTTTTTCATACGTAATCAGTTCTGCTTACTTATGCTTTTGCAATATCTGTATGAATTGTTAAAAAATAATGGAAAAAAATATCAAAATACAAATTAAGAAAAGGCAGCTGGAACATCAAACCCAACACAACTAAAATTTTCCTATTATACTACTTACCCAGAAATTATAAGGAATAGTCAAATTCTTTATAATTACGTTTTATAAGTAGGTTTGTACACAAGAAATACAAAATTTTCACATTCCTAAGCAAACATTGTAATATTTGAAAAATAGAAATAATAAAAATAATAATTAAAAATAAGAAAAAATCAGAAGTCAATTGAAATGCAGTTTAAAATAAAATCAGAGATACTTAAAACAAACACAACATATGTAACTAATAAGTACAAGATAAAGGTCTTACATCTAAATAGGAACATAATATTTAAGGAAATTGAGATCATTCTTGTGAAAGTTTTTGCTGGAAAACTATTTCAAATCAAAGTTCGGCAAATTTTTGAAAGTGAATTGTCCTCTTTCATTCTCATCTGGATCTTGCAAGCGCTGAAGAATTTGTGATTCCAAAATGAAATCGTCGTCACTAATTGTTGGCCAGACAATTTTTTTGGAATTCCCTTGAGCTTTTTTCAAAAAATTACTTTGTACTCTAGTGTGTACTCATGTTTTCCAATAATTTTCCCAATGAAATGATGTGTCGTGTTAGTTATTTTATATTGAACCATTATCCAGTCATCTAAGTAGTATTTGAATGGCGCCTCCTTATCCTCTTTGTTGGTTTCCTCGTCAATGTCCATGTGTGGGAGTTCCGCAGTTTTGGGGGGCTGCTGTTTTGATTCATCGAAATCAGGATATTCTACTCTTAGGGATCGGATGAACTTCTCGAACTCACATTGATCGAAAGGATTGAATTCTTGCGTACTATTTTTATAAAGGGAATAATGCTGATAGTCGAACGGGACGTTTGAGAGTATTTTCACTTTACATTTCTTTTCTATAGTTTTAGCAGGCTCTGGCGTTGAAGCAATAGTATCGTCCAAAAACATGGAGCCGTCGAATTCGCTCAATAGCATATTGTCATCAATATTATTGAAAATAGTAGGCGAGTCAATTTGTAGGCTTAAGTTTTCAATATTCATGTCAACTGTGACATCTACCCGTCTGGCTGTCTACATAGTAAAGTACTCCTGTATGAAGAGAGACTTGTCCTCGGCTGCCACCAAAATGAAAGGACTGAATTTCTTCATGGTATTTCAAATAATAGTTCTCGCTAAAATCAACATGTATGAGAACCTCCGTGTCTGTCAGATTATCTTTCAATTCTCTGATAGCGGAGTACTGCATTACGATGTTTCGTGTGTGTTTTAAGAAAACATCCATGGTGGCATCTAACTTTTCGATTATTTTACGAGGGTTGTCCTCGAGCTTCTTTTTAGTTGTTATGGTTTTCATTTTCTGGATTCCATCCTTTCCCCTGTAGGTTTGTTTTTCTATTGTCCACTCATAGTAGTTAATGTTTGTGCTGTTATTAAATTCTCCGTAATTATATCATTGAATAAAAAAATCGATTTTCAAATAAAAATTCGCAGGGTAAATTTTAACAGATTGTTTTTCCATATCAGTAAATAGATAAAACGAAAATATGTATTTCACCAAAACTGAAATTGTCCGACGCTAGAACGCAAGAAACTGCTTTTATTGATAATATTAACTTTTATGAACCCCCAAACATGGTCCCAGATGCACGTAAAAATAACCCTTACAAATTTATCATTACCCTCCACACCTCTAAATTACCATCCGGCAAAAAATTTTACGATACGGAAGGTAATGAGACGGAGGGTAATGAGGTTTTGACAATCTTTCCTTAATAACTCGCTTAATAATGACATTACAAATATTTATGTTTCAATAAAAAATAGTCCGACTAATTATAGTTTATAGGTTCATGATTCGAATTTTTAAAACATGTACTTACTTTAAAAAATGCTGGAAGGTAATGATGCCTGGTCGGTGACAAAGTCGTTTTCGAGCACGGAGATCGCAGATATTTCTTTATTCAGCGACGCACGTCCTCCCCCGTCCAGATATAGCGGTACACTGATTAGTAACGGAGGCGCGGGGTGGGGTACAGCTGACGAAAAGTGACAAACACGGTCACAATTTTAATTACCGCTTTGGCGGAAGACGACAGCGATTTTTTCTGGACAAAAACAAAATCTCAATTCTTTCTATGATACAGTAACTTTAAAAATAAATTAAACACCAATAAATATGCAAAATTAGTTGTACATTCAGGTCGATTAATGAATGTAGTGATTTTACTAGTGTAAAATGTTCTTATTTATTGATCAATTTACCGGTCCCTCATTTACACGGGGAAGGTAATGAGATTTTAGCATGTTTTTTGTATACCATAAAGTTATTAAGTAACAAATGCCTAATCCGGTAAATACTACTTTTTCCTTTTTTAAATAACTACATTTTCCAATAAAACTTTCTTGAAAAACATTATTTTTCATATGACTTTTTTGCAAGAACATGCGATTTGAACGAAACGGCGGAATGACCCTTTAGTTGAAATAATGATCCCGCATTTCTAGGAACATTTATATCTCCCGGCGAAGGAAACCAAAATTCAATTGTTGACTTTTAGTTCATTAATCGCTTGGGTTTAATTTGTTACGATTTAATCGTGTTCGTTCCACAAACTTGTTTCCACGGATCGACTTTTAAAGGGAATAACGTTTAACCGATATCTTGCGTAAAACACGAACACATTTAGCTACATTTTATTAAATACACTACCGCATTTGTTTAGTCTTTAAGGATGACTTATGGAAAACACTGTTAACTGTTATAATTGACTTTTTTAATCCAGACGACAAATGTATAGTATAGTATAAATATACTTGGTCCCATAAATCACTCGGTCCTTTGACAGATCGCTAGACAATAATAATATTATTGACCGGTCGGTGGTCGAGTTGACATCGCGTTTGAGTCCTACCCAGGCGTAGTGTGTTCATTTCCTCGGCTGGGTAAGTCCTCCATCACAACACAAGCAAAATTTTCAGCATACTGTGGTGGTAGTAGGAGATTTTCAAATATTTTCAGGTTATTCGTAACCTGGGAATGTTTGACTTTCTTTTTTTTTTTTTTTTTTTTTTTAATTAATAATATTATTATTGGGTTTATAAAAACAGTTTATTTTTAAACAAGTTCTGCTGTGTAATTATTATTACGCGTGACAGCTGTTTCGCCCTCTGAAGGCATTATAAAACTGTGGGTAGCCACTTACAGACGATACATTTATATTATTTCTAGGTAGGTATTTTAATTTCAATTACTGATTTCTTAATTGATTTCTGTGTAAAAATGTTAGAAATTATTGATGGTTATTACCCTAGTAAAGTTTCCCCAATTAGTGTAATGTTTAAATTTGACTGAATGTCTTAATGTTAGTTATTCCCAAACGATGATTCATAGGGTTATTTTAATAGTATAATTAAGTACTTCAATGTGCACTCGTATTTGCACTAGGTTTGAAGATATCTAGTAGGGGTGAACGAATTATATTGGTTTGTTCATTAATTAGAATAGCTTTCGGATTATTAGAATTTTTGTTAATTTCTAACTGCTCTAAAAGATTCAGTTTACGGCCTTTATTTTGTACGTGTAACGGAGTTGGTTTATTATTATCATGAAGTGAGTGATTTTCATCTAGGAGATGTTTGGCAAATTGAGATTGTATTTTATTATTATTTTTAAAAGATCTTATATGTTCTTTGAACCTAGTGTTAAAGGACCGGCCCGTTTGTCCAACATAAACAGCGTTGCATTCGTCACACTGGAGTTTATAAATGCCATTTTTTTTTGTAATTTGAGTACCTTACTTTTTGAGTTTTTAAGAGATGATCCTAAGTTGTTATTTGTGCGGAAGGCAATATCTAAGTTTGACTTTCTTTTTCAAAAAAAATAAATATATATCTTAGTTACTCAATGCCTACAGTAGTAGTAATGTGACACCGCAGATCCGTGAAAAATGTTTGGATATAATTTTTTTTATTAAAAATAACAAAAAAATTATGTAATTTTTTAAAATTTTATCCGAATATCCAAGTTCCTTTTAACCTTCTTTCTCCGTTCCACAAACTTCAGCCATACTATAACCTAATACCTACCTCAATTTATGGAGATGCCATATATTCCTGCTGGCTCCGGACAGTTGGGAAAAGTTTTCATAATAAGACACGGTTTAAAGCTCCTAGTTTATAGAGCACAATGGTCATCAAATGCAGTTAGGTAATATTAGTCAACTAAAATCTACTTATGTCAGAAAATAAACGCATTCGTTTTTGCGTTTTCATCTGTTGAAATTCTATCTCAACTCTGCGTATATATATGATATAATATATGTATAACAGTGGTGTTAGTATCATATTAGCTGCCCAATAGGTATATTTGTTATCCTGATGTTTTGGAACATATTAAGCTTTATGTCCATTTTTTTCCGCGCGGCAGGATCAACCTACTAATTGATCATGCCTTTGTGGAGAATGACTAAGCTCGTAAACCGCTTTTCAGTTAAATCTTAGTGATTTCAAGACTGCAATAAATATTTTTAACAGAAGACTGCGTCTCAACTGATGTCATTAATTAATGTACATATGTATGTTATTAATTGTAAATTTAGTGAAATGTAATTGGTTTCACTATTTTTCAAAATAAATGTATGTACTGTTTGGTTTTACTCTTATTGAGGATTATTTATGGAAACACTCGACTATTTTTTTTATTTATTGTTTTGGTGTTTAATTTGTAGAACTCCATTTAATTTTTTTGAATAAATTTAAAATAAATCAAATTTAATAATGTTATAATAATTATTAAGTTCTGCAAGTATTTCTGTTATTTTTACAGTTTTTAATGTGACAGCTGTTTCGGATTTTGAGGCCATTATCAAACTGTCTGTATCAAAAAAAAAAAAAATTTAATTGTAATATAAGGAATATAGATACATAAATATTTAACAATATTACATTTTTGATCATCATAGGATATTTATACCTTATCAGAAAAGAGGAGTTCTCGTGTCTGATAAGGGAGCCACGATTCTTACATAGATTTTATATTGTAATAATATTTTTGTATAGAATAAAGATTTTTTCAATGTAATGTTTAATTTAAGTTTTTTTGAAATTTTATTTATTTGTTGTGATTGCTTGATAATACAGCGCAGTTCAGAAGGGAGATTATTGACGTTTTTTATGGCTTGGTAAATATAACGGTTTGGCATTTGTGTTGTTTTAAAACTTGGTGTAATAAATTGATTTCTATTTCTCATTAGTTTGTAAAATTCTCGGTATTCTTTGTTATTTTTTTCTATGCACATTTTCACAATGGAAGCTTGCTTAAATATGTCATTGACATTTGGTACTGGAAAAAAATTAAATAGTGACTGTTGAGAAGGTAGATTTTTTTTTAAGTATTACTTTTATGATGATTCCTTGTAAAACTTTTACAGAATTTAGATTGTTTTTATAGGATCCTCCACAGCCTATGATTCCGTAGATAAGCTAAGAGTGGACAAGGGCATAGTACACATTTTTGATTGTTTTCACATTGTATATTGCAAGCTCTGTAATGTGGCTGTTCCAATTCAGGTTTTGATCAATGATCACACCGCGATATTTAACTTCAGAAGAAGAGTTGATTACAGTACAAATAGGATCGTGTTGTTTACAGTTTACATTATCACATTTTTTGTCGTGGATTACAATACTTACTTTCTGATCAGGTATTTTCTTTAAGGAGAATAAGACATATGTTGTTTTTTTTGCATTAAGTGTGAGCAGGTTTTTTCAAACCATCATTTTAAAGCATTAATATCTTCGTTTGCAAGTTTGTTAACTATTTCCCATATTTGACCTTTTATTAATAACACAGTGTCATCTGCGTGGGAAATTAATTTCCCTTTAATCTTCTGTTGGAAAATGTGATTTACATATATTAGAAATAATAATGGTCCGAGAACTGCGCCTTGAGGAATGCCAAATATGACTTTATGACATTAGAAATGTTTCTTCAGAAAGATCTTATATTGATGTAACATGCTTGACAATAGTGATGTGACAGTACATTATTACCAATATGCTTTTTTGTTGTTATTTCAAAACCGTGTAAAAATTACGTAATAAGAAAGCACTCCAAATCACTTTGTGGTTTGACATATTAATGAGTCGAAGATACTCTCAGTATTGCCCTGGTGTAAAACCATCATTCAGAACTGAAACGTTGTTTAAAATGGATTTAGCCGTGTTTGGTGACCAGATCTCAATAGCTAGGTACTTCCCCACCTTTCTCTTCCCCCATCTTCTTCCTCTCCCCATTACCTTCAGCCTCAAAACATTTCCCATTTGGGGATTCCATAGTCTCACTGGCTCCAAACGGTTGAGAGCAATAGGGAAAAAAAATCACTTTATTATAACCAGGAAATTTTATTTATTTCATTTTCTATTATTTCATTTTTTTTTCATTTGAAGAAAGACAAACTTTTTTTAAAGAAAGACAAACATTCCCGGGTTACGAATAACCTAACAATATATGAACATTTCCTTCTACCAAGCGGAAAATGTTGTCATGGAGGTCTTAGCCAGCCAAGGAATTTAACTCACGACGCCTGGGTGGGAACCAGACGGTTTAAATCCCTGTACACAAATTGGTAATTGTTTTTAGTACCAAAATGTGTAATGTATTGGATTTGTATATTTTTCGTCACATGTTATTTCTCTCAATACCAGAGTTCCTCCTGAAGAACATGAACAAAAAAATAATATCTCTTGATTATGTCAAACAAATCGCCTTGTATTTTGGGTATCGCTTGCGAAGGATATTCCTCATTGCAACTTTATTCCAGAAACAAATACTGTTAATATAATAATTCTTTTGCTAAAACTGGGATCCATTATTATTATTAGGTTTTTTTATGTTATTTTTATATTTATGCATGTTACACTGTAAATTAATATATTTTGAATTAAACAATTGTTCGTGTGACATGTTTTTTGTCTCATTACTAATAAAAAATAACCCTTTGAGACCTAAAAATCTAAATTATTGAGCAAAAAAAAAAATTTTACACAAAAATTTTTCAAATCATTGTTTAAGGTGTTATCTATCTTAAAATATAGTAAATATGGATATACGGAAAAAAAGAGCGGCGATGAAAGGGTTATATTTCGTTAAGAAAACTTATGTTAATAATCGTTTCTCCGCTGTAGGTAAAATGACACAAGGGTCGTGAAATTACCAAATAAAGTCAATATATTTACAGAAATATTCACCTTAAATTTGTACACCAAAATAGCGTTTCTGTTACAGTTAAATCGAAAATATTATATTTTATCTTCCCACCCCTCACACTACGTAATTCTCCTATCCAGAGTAGGCAATGAAAACTAAATTAAAAATTTGTTTTATGGAACGAAATGGATGAAACCTTAAAAGGACCGCTCCGAATGAACATAATATTGGTTTTCAATAGAAATTGGACGTATTCACTCTTTGATAGAACCATCGCTAAGTATTTTGCTTTGAAGGTTTGGCTTTACTTGCAATACTGATATCTTCCATAATTTTGTTTACAGAGAGCAAATTCATTTCCAGTAGATACTTACTTTAATTTACTACTGAAGTTAAAACGTGTACCTTGAATGAGCTACAAAAAAAAAATCTTAATGCAGCTAGCCTGGTATGGCAAATATTTCAAAATATTTTTGCTATATTAAGAGCGTCGACCAATATATATATAAGAAGATCAAATAAATATAATTTTTTGTTTTTACCAAAAAAGACAAATTGATGTTTGATCTGCTTAAGGTAAAAAAGTATAACGCGTAAAACAGGCATTCTACGGTTCTTTTTAATTTCGGTGTATATTTAACCACAGGAATGTAGCTGATACATTGTTTTTGTTAGGTATGATTGCACGGTCCAAACCGCAGCGCAATTTTGTGGTTTAAGGGCCTGGTCTTATAAATGGCGCTAAACGTCACATTGTAATGCCCGCGTATAAGCAAGAATACACAAAATTTATCTAAAAATTCTATATGGGAATTTTGAAAAATGTCTAAAATTACTAGCGAATGAATTTGTTAAGCTGTAGTCTTTTAAATTCTGTATGAAACACATACTGCATCTTTCGATAATGCCTGCGCAAAAGAACTTCTACCTTTTACAGGTTTATTTTTTCCTTAAATCTAAAAGGTATAGAACCAAGTGAATGAAATTAAAAAATCATTCAGTGTATCTGGATTTTTTGTTTATTCGCTTAAAATTCCTGAATTTTTCAATTTCAAATCCCATTCAATTTTTCAAAATTGTATGGGAAAATAACTTGCCGTGTCAGCTTATGAACATTTACATTTCTCAAAACCAATCATTCCTGATGTAAATGCCGAAGCGGGAGCACGCATGTTTAGCTTTCGCAGGCACAATAATATTAAAATAATGAAGACAATATTAGTGATTCTTAAACGCAAATCTGAAACAGAAAATCACTAATATTGTCTTCAATATTTAAATATTATAATTTGAGGTTTTACTCAATAAGTTATTCCGAAAAATAATAACAATAATATTAATTCGATCTTGTAACAGAAATCATTGAGGAGACGGGTGTTACAGCCAAAGGGTAAGTAGAAATGAATTTTTAATTATCTTATGAATAATTTTAACCTATTTTACCGTCTCTATTTTTAAAGCTTTTTTAGTATTCAAAATGGGGAAAAATAAAGGATGCATATGCCATAAAAGAGACATACCAATTGGAAAAGATACAAAATAATGTCAAAATATAGTTATAAGAGGACCATAATAAAATACATCAATCATAACAATCGATGTTAAGCATGATAATATTCTTATTTTACTACATCAAAACTATTTATTCCAGATATCTTATAGTGTTAGCTATCTTATGTATTATTTTATTAAATATTATTATTTATTATCCAAAAGTATCATCAAATTGATGACAGCCCTGAATTATTAAAGCCAAATTGCGATACTTGCCCAGCTATTCCAAGTAGAATCAATTTTGAAGGTAACAATAAACTCAATTACTAATTACTCTATTATTTTATTTATATATACATGTTAAGAAGTCACTTTTTTAAACATATTAATATTCTGTTCAAATAAAATATTCTCTATTATTATAACATTCTATTCCTTAATAGAATTTATTTTATATTATACCTCGATTTATCTCAGATCTTATGCAAACCTAGTATTCATTCAACTATTACTATACCAGTAGATATTTCTTTTAATTATGTATTGTCTTACTGCACTTTTATTAACAACTGTATCACTTGCAATAGTATTTTTGTGTACACATTATTTGTTCTGTAATTTATTACTAATATTCTTCTGTGTAACACTGTATGCTTATTATCCGATGTATCACTCTATTGTAAAAGCCATTTTATGGCTTTTAAATAAATAAATAAAATGCATAACTTCGGCATCCATCTTGAATTTGTTAAGTTCTCTACTAATTCTGTTGAAACGGTCGGTACCTATTGCAGTTGATAAATTCACTGACCAGCATGGGTCGTAAGGTAAAGATGTGTTAATTCTGGGTAGTAGTAGGTATTTATTTATTTTTATTTATTTTATTGATACATGATTTAGAGAGTACATGTGGTTTTTTGTGATATTTCACCCTCCATGCTAGAGATGACCCTGTGTTATGGCGGGTGAATAATTTATAATATTTTTTTTTCGTATTTTTTGAAAAATGTTGACTGCTATAAAAAAAAACAGAGAAAGCAAGCAGAAGTTGCGATATAAATGACGTGGCTACAAAACGACAGTACCTACCTACTGTGAATTGCTCGCATAATCACTTTGATGCTACGAAATTATTATAATTTTAGGTATTTATTTTAAACGTACGTACGTACCTATATATTTTAAATTTCAATTTCTGTAAGATGCATATTTCATAATGGTCAAAAACGTTAATAGCCTTCCAAAAGTTGCAAAGAATGCTACAAGTCTTGATACTTTCGTATGATATATTTCTTATATATATTTGCTTAGTACGTGAAAAAAAAGGTTCGTTTACTAAGATTATTTTATAATTTTTTAAATATGTACGACAGTAATTTGTAGAATTCATTCACTATTCTTAAGTCAAATAAAAATATGAATATTTTTTTCCGATCTCCCTTTTATTCACACCCGTTGTTTACTGGTGACATTATACAAAGCAGTTATTATCATTATAGTCATTGTACAAACCATTCAATAAAATATCTGAACCAGAAATCTTTTTCACGTCAAAATACCATTAGAAAAACAAAACGTCAATGAGCTATCCATGCCATTGCATTATATGATTTTTAGTCTGTCACGCTGTATCCATTAAGCAATATATGATTTGGAGATAAAGCTGTCAAATTAATATAATACTACATATATATTATATAAAAGCGGATCAATAATGACAATTATCTTTATAGTGGAACATTGTTTCGTTGTGGTTAGGTTAGGACAGGTTAGGTTAGGTTAATAGTTCATACTACAATATTATTCAGTGGGTATCTATTGAAATTGAACAGTCCAGAATAATTGAGAGAGAAAATAATTTTTAATATTATAAAGCGAGTATTATTATTTCGCATTTTATCAAAATGCTGACCTGTTTATGAAACCCGTAGTGTCTATCATACCCGCGTCTGCCAACAGCTGGGCCTCAATTCTCGACTAAGTCATTCTACTCGAACAACGAGTGTTTTGACCCACTCATTGTTCGGGTGGAATGACTTTTGACGTTTTGCGTATGTAAGTATGCACCTTCGACGAGACTCAATAACAAGAATGTCGACCAATGTATGGACGTACGACAGCGATTGCGAACGGCCTGGATTGGAGAATCGATACCCTGGTGGCTTGCGGTGGCAGAGTGTGTCTACAAGTACCAAAAATGCCTAACTGCAGTATAACTTTAATGTCGGAGCCTTAAAATCCGCGATCAGTTACATTTTCGTAAGGGCGCGGTTGCCGCGGTCCAACGATACCAATTAATTCTTTTCTCCGAAATTTTAACAAATTATTTTTTCAACTGATATTCTTCAATTATTTAACGAAATGGAATAGAAGGCGAGCTCTTAGCCTAGGCATCATACGTATTTTCATGTCATTGATAGTTCCATTACTATCCATCTTCCTGTTAAATTTGTCGTTTATGAGTGAAGGGTTATCGATTGTAGTTATTATAATTATCGATGGCATCTCTTGGTGTATTTGATTGAGTTTATTTAAGGCATAGAATCGTTAAAAATGCAAACGATTCTTTCAGCAGGGTAAGCAAATTAATATGCACATTGCAAAAATATGCTCCATTGTAAATATCATTAGAAAAGTAAAACGTTTGGCAGAGAAATCGACATTTCGAAAACACGGTTCAACTGAGGAGTTCTTCATTATTGTTATGTATGGCCATGTTGGCAGTCCTGATGCGTCACGTGGGAGATTATAACGGGTGTGCGGGCAGTCAATAAACGTCATAGCTCTGAGTCAACAGTCTTTTATTTTTTAATAATCCCCGATATAATAATTGGCGACGAGGATGGGATAAAAAGTTTAATGTAAAAACGAGTAATATTCATTTAATAGTCCAGTGTAAAACAGTGATTGCGTCTGTGTTTTTTTCAATCATTTTAACATGTCTACGAGTACTTTGCCAGTGCCGCAATACGAGTCGAGTTGTGAAACCTTCGGAATGTTTTTAGAACGTGTTCAAATTTATTTAAAAATAATTAATATTACGGACAAAGAGAAAATTGGTTATCTTTGTATAATTATTGGTGCGGAAAAATATAAAATTTTAAAAGAAACAGTTCATCCAAAAAATATTGAAGAGTTAACTTATAACGAGATTGTAACAACACTTCAAAATAAATATGAAGAAAAAAAATGTACGATCGCCCAAAGATATAAATTTTATAATCGTCAGCAACAGTCGAACGAGGGAATTGATGATTACATTTCCGAAATAAAAAGTCTGTCAATATCATGTAATTTTGGAGCATTTCTGGATGAAGCCTTGAGGGATAAATTGGTGTGCGGTGTGAAAAATACACCCATGAACTTTAAAGTTAAATATAGTAGTTGGTCTTCTCCAATAGTCTGTGTACCAAAACAAAATGGAAAAATACGTTTATGTGCAGATTTAAAATCTACAGTCAATCCACAATTGAGAATTGATCAATATCCTATTCCACGTCCAGAGGATATTTTAAATAATTTTTCAGGTTGTCAAGTATTTTGTAAATTAGACTTAACAAATGCATATTTACAGTTGTCTGTGTCAGATTCTAGTAAAGAATTACTTACAATTAATACATGTAATGGTTTATATGTGTACAATCGTGTACCTTTTGGGTTGTCA